>NC_067148.1:34037731-34337731 GCF_903995435.1 Acomys russatus | reverse complement strand
GTAAGAACCACTGTTCCTCCTGGAAAAAAAAAAAAAAAAAGAATATTAAATCTGACTTCCTACCCCTTGTATTGTTTCATGGTTTTGTTTGTTTGGGGGGTTTTGGTTTGGTTTGGTTTGGTTTTTCAAGACAGAGTTTCTCTGTGTAGCCTTGGCTGTCCTGGACTCATTTTGTAGACCAGGTTGGCCTCATACTCACAGTGATCTGCCTGCCTCTGCCTCCTGAGTGCTGGGATTAAAGGCATGTGCCACACTACCGCCCGGCCACACTACCGCCCGGCCACACTACCGCCCGGCTGCTTCAGATTTTCTATGCTCTATATTCTAGAATGCATACAAACATTCCATACTGTCTTTGAGAAATATTCTCTCCAGTTTTACTCCTGAACTTTAGATTTAGATAAAGCCATTTTTGTTTTGTTTTGTTCTGGGTTTTGTTTTTGTTTGTTTGTTTTGTTTTTTTTCTGAGACAGGGTTTCTGTGTAGCCTTGGCTATCCTGGACTTAACTTTGTAGACTAGGCTGGCCTGGAATTCACAGAGATCCACCTACCTCTTGCCTGAGTGCTGAGATTACAGATGTGGGCCACCACGCCTGGCTAAAGCCTATTCTTACACTTGCAAAGTAAAAAGACACACATTCACCTATAAAAATTTAAAACAACCAACAGTAGTTGAAAGAAGAACCCAGAAGCAGGGCTAAATCTTATTTCCACATATACGACTTAAATATTTCATGAAGTCAACCCACGCTAATAAGGAAAAGTAACTAAGTGTGAGATATTCTCTTTTTGTCTTTACATTTACTTGGGGGGGGTTGCTATGGTAGAGGTCAGAGGACAATTAGTATAAATGGATGTTCTCTTGTTCCACTACAAGGGTTGCAAGGATCCAGCTCAGGTCATCAGACTTAATGGCAAGCACCACACCAAACAAAATGAGTCATTTCCCTGGCCCAAGCTGGACTTTTAAACATTACTAAAAACATAAGAGAATTCAAATTTTCTGGCTTGTTCTTATAAAGGTAAAATACAATACAAAACAAGAAACCACTAAGGAGAATGTGCTTGTATTGGTTGAATTTTTAATCTCTCACAACTAGGAACTAAGAGCTGGAAAGCTGGCTCAGAGCTTACAAGCACATCCTGCTCTTACCAAGGACCACCTATGTTCAACCCCAAGCCCAGGTAGACAGGCTCACAGCAACCTGTACATCCATCTCCAGGAGACCCAACACCTTCTTCTGGCATCCCCAGACACTGCACTCACATGCACAAACCCTCAGGCAGGCACTCAGATATACACACCGTTTTTATTTATTTTATTTATTTATTTATATTTGGTTTTTCCAGACAGGGTTTCTCTGTGTAGCCTTGGCTGTCCTGGACTCAATTTGTAGACCAGACTGGGCTAGAACTCACAGTAATCTGCCTGCCTCTGCCATGCGCCATCACACCAGGCTACACCCATTTTTTTGTAAAAAATATTTTAAAGTAAGAGAGAGAGAGAGAGAGAGAGAGAGAGAGAGAGAGAGAGAGAGAGAGAGAGAGAATATAAAAGCCATAAATACAAAATATAGCATATTTCCTGATTTCCTTATGCACTTTTAAGGGAACTCTCAGCTACAGCAAACTCTGCAGTTAATTGGCATGAGCTGAGTATGGTGAGCTCAGCACTTCGTAGTCTGTGGTGTTTATAAGCAAGAGCTTCTTCCACTTTGAAAACTATGCCTAAAAAGGAATTCTCTTTGAAGACTAAAGGAATTTAATTAAAGATAAAGCCACTTGGGTGGCCACACAACAGATCAAACAGCTCATACTTGGAGAACTGTTACTATTCCACTCTAAGTGCCTGACTCATAAGAATGCAAATGAAGCTTTTCCTGTGTATACAAGTTTGGATGCAGAAATTTACATTTAAAAGTGCATTATCACATGTTTGCTCAGTCTATCTGTTTTGGAAATGTAATGCCACACAGCTCAATTCGGATTGATGACATACTACCATGGACAGTTTTCTGGTTTTGTTTTTAACTACTAGAAACATAACTTAAGAATTATGGGTTTTATAGAGCTGAAAAAGAACCTGAAACATTGCCGAGTTCATGAATAATTTAAAATATTAGCAAATTTTCAATGTTATAAATAGCTGAATTTTTGTATCAATATAAAAACAAGTGGTTTTGAAAGTATATAAATAACATTTAGTATTAAAACTTTCCATTGTGGCCAAGCAAAATCCCAGCATGAAGGAGAAACAGAAAGATAAGCTGCAGGCTTGAACCCCTGTGTGACTTCCAGCTGACTCAGGCCTCACAGTGACAGCCTGTCCTTAAAAGACAAAATGGAACATTCAAGAGAAAATGGGGGGAAATTTAGAAAACTACATAGATTCTCTTTCTAAATATAACATACTAAAATTATTGAAGATTATATTTGTGAGTTATTTTGTATACTTTTCTACTATAGTACTGTAATGAAGTAAATAAGAACAGACATGTACCACATTAATCATGAACTGGTTGCTAATTTTTACCACTGTCATTCGCACCACAAAGCAGCCTCATTCTCTGCTGTAACAATTTGATAAACCAGACCAACACCAACCTTAAATTCAGTTCTAAGCTAAAGGAAGCAGCTTTCTGCTCCTTCAACTAACAACTAATACAGTAAAGACAAACTGAAAGGGAAATGCACAAGAAATATCTAAACCCGTGAGAGACATCATGAAAACTCTAAGAATGCCTTCCTGAGAATAAACTTTATGACAGAGTAAAGGGCAGGGAAAAAAAAAAAAAAAAAAAGCCATAGGCAGTAACAAGCCGGCTGCCAAGAACAATCGGAAATAAAACAAAGAACTTTACATATTAACCATCTTATTTGTCTAACACAGAGTCTGTAAGATAAATTAGAATGATCAGAATGAAAATTATCTCCTTGAAAGACTAAAAGGGGTGAAACTGTAAGTAATGATACAAGCAGAAAAAGTAGGTGAAGATTTGAATATGCCATGCTTAAGACACTGGGAAGTTACTGGAATATTTAATAGAAAACTAGTAAGATCAATGAGACCTAGCCTTGAGGAACAAGCACTCAATCAGTTACTACATTGTCAGTTGTTTTGTTAGTTGGTTGGTTTTGTTTTGTTATTGGTGTTTTGTCTGCATGCGTGTCTGTGTGAGGGTGTCAGATTTTAGAGCTACAGACACTTGTGAGCTGCCATGTGGGTGCTGGGAATTGAACCCAGGTCCTTTGGAAGGGCAGTCAGTGCTCTTAACCACTGAGCCATCTATCTCTACGGCCCCCAACTATGTATTCTTAAGACAGATAAGGAAAAGACAATTTCCTGACTTCTTGTAAGTTAAAAAAAAAAGTTAAAATATTAGCCAATTGACAAGTCTTTATTGTGCGTCCATTATTTAATACCCTGAATATAAATATGAAACAGCTTTCTATCCAGTACCTAACAGTAAGTTAGGAAATGAAATACATACCACAGATATGTCCGTGGGGGTGGGGAATGGGAACAGAATGCAAATTAAAACAAAGTTTTCCACATAAAGCCAATACTGAGCGATGGACAAAGATATGACAAGAGACACATTCATACCTCTATGTGAGTAAATTAAAACCACATTCCCAAAGTTGAGAGTCTCATAAAGAGCATTAAAAAATAAAGACTCGAACTCAGTAACTCCTCTTCTACCAATCTAACGGGAAGGTGGAGGATATTATTTCAACGACTTGGGTGATAATATTTACACAAAACATTAGAAAAATCCCTAACATTGCTATTAAATATACTTAAAATATACTCACATATATATGAAACATTAGACAATAAAAATTATTTTTCAAAGAATACTAATGTTACTTAGTAATATTTAATGTTTCTGCTTTAAAATTAACTGAAAATGTATGCTCCCTAGTTTTAGGGGGAAATTACACATAGATGATAGAAAATACAGAGAAATACAAAGTTTGCGAGGCAACATTATAACAATGTGTAAGAAAATTAGCAGCTGTTATTTGAAAAGACACCTGTGACCAAGATCTGTGTGTGATATTATTGGTCAAGATTACGAGTTTCGCCTTTAAGAAAATATCCTATAAAGGCTGTGGAAAGGGGAGTAATATCTTTCAAAGCGTGAAGAGAAGCTAACAGTAAAGCTACAGCAGAGTTAGAAGGTGGCCCGCCCTCCTAACGTCAGCTCTAAAGGGGCCTGGACTAGACCGCAAGTTCAGAAGCCAGCCTAGTTACATGCCCAGAAACAAAACAAAAGGTGCAACAGATCTGGCGAAAACCAAATATATCTTATTTCACCGCTTAGTGTTAAAATTCCGAAAATAAGCTGGCTTTGTTAAAAACGGACGTTTGGTTAAACCACCACGTTACGTGGAGAGTTACGTTCACTAACACAAAGCACGTGATCTTCATTAAACTCTTTTAAGGCAGGGACCATTACGAAACCTTTTACTAGAGGAAACAGATGTATCGGCAAGTCACAGCCTTGCCCAAGGAAATAGCTAGTTAGTTCTCTGGAAACCGCAGAAAGCAACCACCGGTATGAAGCCTCTTAAGCAATCTGCGTTCCACACCTGCACTTTCCCCCCCTCCACTGTCGAGTTATTTTTAGAGCTGGTTTTCCTACCGCCAAATCCTGCCTGTTTTGCTAGCTGTGCTCAGTAATAGTTTCGGGAAAGTTATATTGCTAACAAACTTGCCCCATGTAATCAGGATTTTAAAACCTTCCTACAGACACGAAGGCTAACGAATTAGAGGTGGCGGCAGCCAATCTTTTTTGTCTCTCTAGCTTTCAACCTGGGGGAGTCAAAGTCAGAAGGTGACTCCCACAACTCCCCCTAACCCGCGAAGGGAACAGCTAGGGCAGGGAAGCAGCTACCGTCCCTTCTCCGGGAAAACCGAACACGGCCACACAGCGCCGCGCCTTGCAAGGCAGAGCCCAACAGCTCCTTCCCCGCGGTTCGAGACCACACAACCCCGTCCGGCATTTATTTTTTTCCTACCAAACGCTACTTTTTTTTTTTTAACCGAGCCGTCCCCTCGGCACAAGCAGCAACACAAACTCGAACGTGTTACCCTTCAATAAACCACTACAATCCGTTCCATCCCAAACTATTCTAAAGGCCAAACTCATAACGGCCCGAAATAACCAAAAGTAAATGTCGATGCTAAGGCGGACAGCTCAGCGATACCCACGCCCCGCCGCAAGAGCCGTGGAGGCTCTCGGCCTTGGGGGGTGGGAGAGCCCGACCCAAGGGTGGGGAGGGAGGGAAACCCACGTGTTCTGCCTTCTGCGCACGCGCCAGCCAAAACAAAAGGGAGGCCGGCCAGACCACGCCCTCCTCCCACGTGACACGAGTCCAGGCCCGCCCCCTGCCCCGCCCTCCCCTCCCCGCTGAGTCTGCCAAGGCTGTTAGGTTTAGCCGTTTAAATTTGGCTGCGGTCCGACCCCTGCCCCAAAGCACGGTCCAGTGCCGGGGCCCGGAGTCCAACGGCCAGGACGATTCGGGTGCAAGGGGCCTGCCCGGCGGACGCCGAGCCCGCGAGTCCACCCGGCGGTCTGCTCCGCTCTTCCCGCCCCGCGCCGCCGCCGGCCCCCGCCGAGGAGACCCACCCCCCTCTGCCCGCCGCTGCGACGCCGGCCACTCGCCTGCTGGGGCGCCCTGGCTGCCCTCCGCCGCCGCACCTTCGGTCCGGCCGTGGTGGGGGCCGCCGAGGCGATCTCTAGCTGTCCGCCCGCCTCCCCCCACCCGGGGCGCCGCCGACTCGTCTCCAGAGCGCGCCCCGCTCCCGCCCCGGCTGACGCCGCCGCCGCCGCCGCGGTTTAACAGTCCGCCCGCTGCCCGCAGCTCCGGGCGCTCGGGGGACGGAACCCTGCCGCGGAGGAGGGGCGGTGGCGGGAGAGAGGGCGGAGCCCGGCACCGGCCAATGGCAGCGGGGGAGGGGCGCGCCATGCAAATGAGACGGGCGGCGGGGAAACCCCGGCGGGGGCGGGGCCTGTGGAAGCGGCTGAGAGCATTCTGAAAGCTGCCTGAGCGCGATGGCCGAACTCTGCTGGCTCCCGGTGCGTTCCGCCCCGGCTGCCGCCCCGCGCTCTCTCCGCCCCGGCGCCAGCCGTACTGCCTGCCGGGCGACTTCCCGCTTCCCTCCACGTTGCGGTTGCTCTAGGTCTGTGCCGGGAAAAGAAGACGCTGGGGGGAACTCGGGGCTGCGCGTCCCTCGCTGCTCGTCTCCGCGCGCCTCGGCGTCCGGACGGTCGGAGCCAGGCCGAGGGGCGCATTAACAGTCTCCCCTCTACTGCCGAGGCCCTTGACCCTCGGGGCGTTTGCTTGTACTGGTCCCAGAGGCGCAGATCCCAGCTCATACTCCCAGCCCGACCCCCGACGTAACCTATCATGGATACATTTGAGTTAGTTTATGATTGAGGAGCGCTGCTGTTAACTCTGCGGTAGCGCAGACCAGCGGGATTTTATATGGAAACAGTTGACTAGAGGCAAATAAATAAATAAATCTCTGAGAGTCTTGCACCTGGCCCAGCTCGCAGCTCGCCACCTTTAACCGCACCCGGGCAGTTCCCCAGGCTTGAACTTGATGCTTAAGAAAAAAACGATAACTAAATATAGCGCCTTAGATAATAGATTAGACGCTTTACTAAGCAGATTTTGACTGGAATGCTTTAGGAAGTGAAAGGCACTAGAATTTTACACCGAGTATCAGTTCTACCTTATTTATTTGAAGAACGCTACAGGGTACAGCTATGACAGAAGTGTGAAGAATTGAAGTCACATGGAAGCAATACTTCGACATTACCAGAACTGGAAAAGTAACCGCAGCTTCTTTGTAGTATATCAATACACAGCTGAAATAAGTTTTATGATAAACTGTCTTCAGTCGGGAGAACAGTTATGAAAAGTACTCAGAACAATAATTGCTCAACATGGGTCAAGGGTAGCATTTCAGGAAATAAATTTGCCTTCATTTGATTAAAATCATGAACTAATGGTATGTTGGAGGAGAAATTAAACGTCTGCTGGGTATCTGTCCTGTTTAAAGGGCTATCATAGCTCCTCAGTAGAGAAACAATGAGTTAAATATTTAAATAAAGAACGTGGTAGGGTATGAATTGGTGGCACATGCCTTTAATCCCAGTCAGAGGTGGGCCAGCCTGGTCTACATGGTGAGTTCTGGGACAGCCATAGCTACATATTAAGAGACCCTGTCTAAAAACAAAAACAAAATTGCATGGTGGAAGTAGTAGCGGTTTGTTTGAGCAGTCAAAGGTGCCAGAGCAGTTCTATGAGCATTCATTTTAAGGGCTTCAAGCCAAAAAAAAAAAAAAGCATCAATGGCTCGGGAAATAATATAGTTAAATGGAGGTTATGTGCATCGTACAACTGGAGTAGAAAGCACTGTCAACCGCATTGTTAAATCATGAATGGCAGGGAAAGAGCACTTGCTCAGCATGGGTGAGGAGGCTCTGCTTTCAATCTCTTACATACTAACAAGTGACAAGGAATTTCAATGTAAAGCTGAGGTAATCTAGAGCCATAAAACTGCTTGAGGTGCAGTTGGCACCTGTGAACTGTTTATTGCCAAAGCAAAATCCTTGCAAGTTAACCAAATGTGCACTGAGAACATATTTTGTGATGCTATTTATACTTATAAAGGAGACAGAGCAGTAAACAGTCCCTATCTTTGCAAAGTTTAGTAAGCTTGGCAAAATATGTCAAATCCATAACACGTTTTAAAATATATTATCTAATTCGTTCATCAAACATGGTAGGAAGTAGACTGTTTTCCGATACTCAGGGTAATTCTGGTATCTTGTAGCTAGTCTCAGTCTGCTAGACCATGTAAACCTTAGGTAGATATTCCAATCTACGAAATCGCCATGTATGTAACACTTTCCTCTCCCTTTTATATTCAGTTTTATGACACTGGGTTTTTTAAAAGCTGTATGTTTGTATGCTTTAAAAATCCCAAGGAAGAACTCAGTCATTTCTGTAGCCTGCAGTAGTTTATATGTATGACACGGCACTGCACAGTGGTTACATTAACTGGCTTAACTACCCCTTAAGCACAGTGTTCCTCGACACTGAACAGTATTCTAAAGCATGCTTCTGCTATAGGCAGCATAAGCATGCCTGTTTTCCAGCGCACCATAGAATACCTTAAGTTCTAAAAATTGGTATACTAAGTCATCTGTCAAATGGTTTCCTATTTTACTTATTTAGCAAAATCCTGAGAGAATTCATGGACCCTTAAAAATCAAGGACTTATTATTTTAAAGGTACCTTAAAAACAATTCTGGTTTCCAAATATAGATATAGATAAACTGGTTTAAGAGAGAGGGCGGGAAAGGGAGAGAGCTAAAGTTCTGACAAGAGCAAGGAGAAGAGAAGGGCACAGTTTCTTGCTGACATCATTACGACCTGACTGGAAGCCCGCGAAAGCTCCCAGGTAAGCAGTATTCCCGTGATTTCTTGAGATAAACCCCGCACTGGCATTTACTCAGTCACTTCTTCCATTCAGGAAACACTGCTACGGCAGCACTTAAGATCCAGCTGACGCTGTGATAAATGCCGGAGATAGAGATCGACGCCTGGTTCCTAGCACCTCAGCCAAGAGTGGATTACAAACACAGCCTTTTGTGTATCCCCTCTCCCTGCTCCATGTTTCTCCCCAGCACTTCGTCGTCCAGCATAACACAGATTTTTCTTTTTCTCTCCCTGGTGTAGAATATAAATAAGCTCCAGGAGCCCAGGCCATTTTGCTCAAGGCTGAATCCAAGCAGAGTCCCCAGAGCTTAGGAAGTGGTTCTCAACAAACAATGAATGGAAGCACATTCAGTCCTCACACCCTGCATTTCTCTATTCATTTCCCCACTTTGAAAAAGAGAATTAAGCTCAGTGGCATGCAGGTATGGAGATACTAGATTAGTAAGTGGCCAGTCTTCGACTTAAACACAGTCTTGACTAGATCCAAAACCAGCCTTCTTGCCCAACTCTCAGAATGGAAATTGTATGTGTTTACTGTTCCTATCTATGTGCCAGAAACAACTGTCTTCCACTAACCTAGTGTACATTGTTGTATTCATGCTTATATTCGGAAGGTGTATGATGTGAGGCAGAGGATGGGTAATAATAACTTTTTGTTTGTTGGTTCATTTTGAGACAAGGTATCTCTCTGTGTATAGTCCTGCTGTCCGGAAACTCACTTTGTAGACCAGGCTGGCCTCCAACTCACAGAAATCCCCTCACCTCTGCCTCCCAGAGTGCTGGGATTAAAGGCGTGTGCCACTATGCCCAGTTAATATGAACTTTTAACTAACCTGTATTTGTACACAAAGAGGGCTGTGCAACAAAACTACAGGAGCCAGAGCTGGGTACAAGAAAGGAAATGTCATACTGGCCCACAGAGGCGGGAAAATAAATCATAGTTTCCTTTGTTTATTAATTTATACATCCCCTTTATAATAGACCAAAACTGGAAGCAACCTTAAGATACACCATCTGTAAAAGGATAAGCAACGTGTGGGATGTCCATATATTCTATTATGGAATGTTACCATGAAATAGCCGCAATGCTGTTCTTGAATTTTTTCATACAATATATTTTATCATATTCTTTCACCATTCCCCCAACTCCTCTCAGACCCTCAGAATCTTTTTGTTTTTATGGGAGCATACAAAATAATGGGTTCCATTATGACACTTTCATCCATGGATGAATCTTAAAACAAAATGGTGAATGAGAGAAACCAGACACAAAAGAGAATAAATACTGCACGATCCCATTTATGTAAGGCTCGAGGAAGACACATCTGACCTGCAGTGACAGAAAGCAGATCGACAGTTGCTGAGCAGAGCTGGGGAGAACCAGCTGGGATCAGTAAGAGGGGTGTGGAAAATAATTTGTTATGTTGCTCGTGTCAGAAGCCAAATGAGTGCAAAAGTCACCAAAGCATGTGAATATGGTAGTACTCACAGACGATACTTCAGTGAGCAGGGCCTCCTTCATGGAAGTGGACACAAAGCTCAAGGGTTTCTGGTCCACGGAAGTTGAAAGCTTCTCTGTATTAGGAAAGGATGGGTTATGCACATCAGAAAGCCCCAGGATAATGGATGCAGCTAAGTGGCAGAGCACAAGCCAAGCACGTACCAGTCCTTAGAATCAAAAACAGTGGTTTAAAAAGCCTCAAGCCTTCTCTTGGGGGCGCAGGTCGCAGCACTAGGAATTAAGCTTAGAACATGCATGCTGCATAAGCACTACCTGAGCTCCCTCTCACCCTCTTCTTCTTCTTCTTCTTTCAATGTTGTTTTATTACTGCATTTTATTTGAGATGGGCTCTAAGTTTCCAAGAATGGCCCTCAACTTGCCATCCTCCTGCCTCAGCCTCTTGAGTAACTGAAATTGCAGGCCTACACTCTAGGCCTACTGTCTTAACGCATAAGAAATTGGTCCGTTTTAAGAGCCAATGAAATCTACTAAGAACTCTGGAGCTAATGTAGTAGCCCCTTGACACATCAGGCTAGCTTCTTGGGGTGCTCCTAGTCCCAGATGCCAGTTTTCACTGTCACCGTCCACTCCCGGAGTATGAGAAAGAACAGGAGGCCTAGAGTCTCTCCTTAAGGTCTCTAACAATATTCTACACATCTATCACGTCAACATATACAGTAGCAGGGGAGACTAGAGCCTGTAGGCAAAGCAGTTCAGATACAGTCTTCTTCCCCCCCCCCCACCCCCCTCCCAACACAACGTAGGCCCTGTTACTTAGGAGAGAATACTTGTTGGCTGGACAGTGGTCTCCAACTGGTAAAATGGGTTCTTGACAACTAAGTCAAGCTGCTGAAGCAGCTGAATCTGGCCTGCTCTTCCTCTACCTGTCCAGTTTTGTCAGCCCTCCCTTCATTATTTAAGCTAAATTTCATTTGAGCTTTGTTTCTTGGAAGAGAACCCATCCCACCTAAATACTCTCCTGTGAGATGGAATACAACTTCCTTTGCAATGCAGTAAGGCAAATCTGCAGTGTGTTTAGCTGAAGGGAAAATAGTTACAAAGGAATATGTTTTTTGATAGTGAGAATTTTCAGGGGAATTTCATGAAGTAAAAATGGAAAGAAAAAAAAAAAAACAAAAAGAAAGCTGATAGCATCTTCAAGCTAGAAATGTGCACTGAATAAATGAGGTGGATTCAGGGGAAAGGGTGCAGCCCCATGTAGGAACTGCAGGACAGTAGAGTGGGTGCAGTCATGCCATTAGAAAGTGATTTCATTAAAAAAAAAAAAGTGATTTCATAATGAGTCATGACAATATTCCTCAGAATTACCTGACATCTGTTATTTATTTTTAAACAATCTGTGAGTGGAGAATATAAACTTAGTACAGCTGATAATTGTAAAATGGATGACGCAAATGGTTCATTAAACACTGCTCTGCACTTTTTAATGTGTCTGACATGTTCCATAATAAATAGGAAAACAAGAACAATTTTCTAAGGACTTCCCCACCCCTTTTTCTTTTAATCACTTTGAGACAAGGCCTATGTGTCTTCCAGGATGGCCCTGAACTAACTATGCAGCTGAGACTAGCCTTTAACGCTTAACTCCCCTACGCCCACCTGTAAGCTTAGCCTTAAAGCTGCTCTTATTCACTCCATAAGCAACTTATACATTAACAAGAACAATGACAGATACAATGACTACAGTTAACTGAAGTCCATTAACATTTCCAACATTCAGCCAGGCATGATGGTGTAGACCTTTAATCCCAGGACCTGAGAGGCAGAGGCACACAGACGTCGCTGAGTTTGACTGTTCTACATAGCCCGTTTTAGACCAGCAAAGTCGATACAGCTAAAAAAAAATCCATCTTTAAGAAAAATTCCAAAACTCATGTGTCCTCACTAATTCTGAAATAAATCACTACCATTAGAAGCTGCCACCACAACACACCTTGTCCCCAAAAGGAATAAAAGAATTAAGATTATATTGTGCCTCTTACTGATAAACTGTAACTTACAATGCCGCATCCATGTATATACACCTTCTACATAACCCTTCAAAATATGATCTGGTATTTTATTGTAAGAAATACATTCAACTGTCAGGTATGAGGGTTATCTTAGCACCTAGGAGGCTGAGGGAGGATTCTGGCTTTGATGCCTAGATGGGCAACACAGCTGTCTGTTGTGATCTCATAACAAGGGCATAAAAGGAGGGATTGAAAACACCTGGGCTAGTTGTGGCGGTACATGTCTGTAACCTTAGACCTCTGCTGGGAGACAGGAGGACCACAAGTTCAAAGTTGATGTGGGTTATCCAGCAAGACTGGTTTCAAATAAACAAACAAAGACCCTAAGGATCTGGAGGAGTCATTTTTCTCTCGGGATATGGCTGGTGCTAGGTTGTACATGCTGTTGGATGAACCTACAACCAGGCAACACAGACAGCAATAACTAGACTCAGTGGGTTATTTAAAAAAGAAGGTCAGCCGGGCAGTGGTGGTGCACGTCTTTAATCCCAGCACTTGGGAGGCAGAGGCAGGCGGATCGCTGTGAGTTCGAGGCCAGCCTGGTCTACAAAGTGAGTCCAGGACAGCTAAGGCTACACAGAGAAAACCCTGTCTCAACAAACAAACAAACAAAAAAGAAGGTATATGGTGGAAGAGGGGCATTTGGATTAGACACAAAGATACATTGTATGGATGTATGAACAAGTCAGGAGTAAATAGTGAATATTCAGAGAATGAGTGTGAGAGACCCAGCCAACAGTCTTCAGCTCATAGTACCAACAGGATTGATGTCAACAGGGTCTCACCCTAGTCCAGGCTGAACTGAAACTTGCTCTGTAAACCAGGCCGGCCTCAAACTTGTGATCCATCTGGCTCAGGCTCTGCCTGGCTCCAGGGCTCGGACTACAGGCACACACCACCACACCCAATTTCACAGCAACTTGGAAGACCAGGCCTCTCGAGGCGAGTGACTGAGCAAGGGTGGTAACCACAGTGACTGGATATTTCTGTCCAGTCCTGGAACACCCTAATAGGCAGCCAACGCTATAGCTTCCCTCTGAAGCTAGGCAAGATTGGTTCAGTTCACTTCGTGTTTAACGGCTCTGTTCATCCTGCTCACTGCGAATTCTTTTCGTGTGTTACTTCCATTCGTGAGTCACTTCTCAGTAAATTCTTGCAGGTCTCTATGGGAGACCCAACAGACTCACAGGCCAACCAAAAATGTTATGAAAATTCTTGTGTAGGAGATACGGTAGATGGATACAAAGGTAGTGAAAAAACTTACAAAAGCAATCTCAATCACCAATAAAATAACAAATCACAGATTGGTGTTAAGGCATTTGGTAAAAGGGTACTTTATAAAGGCTCATAGCATAACAATCTGAATTCCCTGATCAACTTCAGGATCACTATAGGTGAGAAACTACATGTGTGTCTCCTGAGCTGACATGATAGAAAGTCTGCAACACTGCTTATTAAGGGGAATAAGTATCAGGGGAAAAGAATTGGGCCAAATCTAACTAATCCTCTACATCTCTCAGTTTACAGGAACTAGGGAATATGGAAGAATAAATAGAAACCATCATGAAAGATCAATGAGGCAAATCAATAATAGTGATAGTCTGCAAAATAAATGACTTTTTGTTTGATGGTTTCCTAACAAATCAACTTTACAAAGGAATGGGAAAAATGAGACCTAGCACATTTTGTTATCAGTATTGCTTGATAAAACCAAAACAGGTAAATAAACATACTGAAAAAAAGGTGCAGTACAAAAAAAGAAAGTTATAAAACAAAACACAGAAAACCATACATCTCCCTTTCCCTTGTGAACAGGCACAACAATTCTCAAGTTATCAAAGAATATGTGAAAAGAATAAAACATTATAACGAAGTAGAGTCAAACTCAAGACTATAATGATGGCTCAATATTTATAATTCAGGGTATTCTAGAACTATAGTTTGAATATGTTCCATCCCAAATCCATGCTAGCATTGCATTGCCAATCCAACACTATAAAGAGATAAAGCCAGTACAAGTGACAAAGCTGTAAGGGTTCTGCCCTCAGGAAGGGTTGGTGTGCTTATAAAGGGCTTGAGAGAACCAGTTAGTTTATCCTTTTACTTGTGCCATATGAGAATGCTAATCCCCAGGTGAGGACACAGTGTTCAAGGTACCATCTTGAAAGCAAAGACCAGACATAGATATGTCAGTCTTGGACTTCCCAGCCAACTGTGACAACTATGAGAATTTAATTTCTATTGACTACTCACTACATTACTGCTCACTATTGTAGGGAAGTCCTATCATTAAAAAAATAAAAAATAAAGGTCAGCAGTGGTGGCGCATGCCTTTAATCCCAGAAGAGGCAGGCTGTGAGTTCAAGGCCAGCCTGGTCTACAAAGGAAGTCCAGGACAGCCAAGGCTACACAAAGAAACCCTGTCTCGAAAAAAAAAAAGGGGGGGAGGATGATAGAATAATTAAGAAATAAAATATAATACAAATACACACACACACACACACACACACACACACACCAGTAACTTCTGATTTCTGGATAACTTGTTTATATAGGCAAAGAAATCTACAAAGTAACTCCTAGGATTAAGTTCAACTCACTATAAGATACATGAAAAACAATTATCTTGGTCATAAATATAAACCAGAACTAAACAACAATGCAATTTGCAGTTGCTCCAAAAAGGAGTTTACAAAATATGTGCATGACACTTTAGTGATAAAGTCCAAATGCAGCCAATTAAAGAAAGTCTAAATGAACAGTGTCCTTATCCAGGCTCTGGAAGATCCCAGCAGTTGGCACCTCCCTTTCGACTGACCTAGAGGTCTAACTCACCCCAAACAAAAGCTTCACAGGATGATATTTACAGTTATAGACAATCTCTCTAAAAAACAAATATGGAGCACCCTGCCCTGAGGACACAGGAGCAGGAGAGCTGACCCTGCCCCAAGGACACAGGAGCGGGAAAGCGGGCCCTGCCCTGAGGATAAGGGAAAAGGCCCTGATCCAGGGCTGTGAGTGGACCTCACCCCAGCATCTACCCCATGTATGACCTGCTGGAACACATGAAGGGGCCGGACCTGCAGATTCAAAGATTAAGAATCTCCTTGACACACGGCAACAACGGGATATCCGACAGCAGTCCCAGTGAGGATCCAGTAACAATAGTGTAGGCCTCCAACCAGACCCATGACTCATAACAATGAACATGTAAAAGTAAACATATGCGGACAAAAGGTTATACTGCGTGATACACTACAGCTTCTGTGACAAGGTTTTTTGCTTGTCTGTTTTATTTTACTGGGAGGGAGGAGAGGGATTTTGGTGCATGACGTGTAAATCATAGACATTTAATAAAAGTAAAAAACAAAAACAAAAAAACGAATATGGAGTCTAAAAAGAATCAAGACTGAAAACAAACAAAGCTAGGGGAATTCCACCATCTAATTTAAAACTTTCTAAGAAATACTGAACTCAGGATATCAGCAGAGGAACTACAGTCATAGATCTTACAAAAGAACAAGGCCCAGAAACAGACACAGATAAACATGGCCCAGCTAGTGTTTAACCAAGGTGCAAGAAGCAGCTCACGAAGGACACGCTTTCAACAGTGAGCACTGGAACACTTAGTCATAGGCTGGGGAAAAAAAATTTATAAAGATGAAGCTTATATCTTACATAAAATATCAAATGACCATAGATCTAAATACAAAATAAATTCTATAATATAGAAAAATGTAATGGCCTAGGTCTTCAGCAAAGAGTGCTTAGACATGATAGCAAATATACACTGTATGAAAGAAAAAGAAATGACCAGAATTCAAACATTAAGAACTTTTTAGTGTGAAACAAACAGTTAAAAAAAAAAAAAAAAAAGGCTAGCTGCAAATCACACATGTGATGGGGAGCATCTACAGGGAACAGCTTCAGTCAGTGCTCAGAAACCTTGCGTGGTTCCACACAAGCCACCTGAGCCAGGCTTGAGCAGTAGCTGGGTCAGCAGAATGTCCTGTGAGTCCCCTGGAACAGAACAAGGGAGGAAGGGAGGCTTGTGAGGTTCTATTGGGCCAGTCCTCCTGAGCTTGCCTCTGGACCAACAAGACTAGCCTGAGACCGGCTCCCATTGTCTCACTAGCTCCTCCTCACCCTTAAGGCAAAGCAAGAATGGGCTCCTTAGCAACCAGGTCATCCGATCCTATTTGTTTCACTGCACTCCCCATTAAGGACACTTGGAAGTTGGTGTCTTTAACAACTCTACTTTCTCGGCTAGCAGCAATCTGAATCTAAAATTTCTCGGCTCGCAACAATCTGAATCTAAAATAACCACAAATGGACAAAAGACTCGAGACAACTCATCAAAGGAAACAGGTGGGAGATAAGCATAAGAAAAGCTGTCTTGACATCAGTAGGGTCAGAGAAATGCTAAAGTAAAACCATGAAACATCAAGATGCTGGGGAGATGGCTCAGTGGTTGACGGCACTTGTTGCTCTTGCAGAGAAACCAGGTTCTTCCTGAGGCCAGCTTCAGCAGGTCAGGAAAACTGAGAAGGGGCATATGTAGAGTCAGCAGTTAATCACTCAGCAGACTTTTTTTTTTTTTTTTTAGACGGGTTCTCTGTGTAGCCTTGGCTGTCCTGGACTCACCGAGTAGACCAGGCTGGCCTTGAACTCACAGAGATCCGCCTGCCTCTGCCTCCTGAGTTCTGGGATTATAGGCATGCGCCACCACGACTAGAACCACTCAGCAGACTTTTTATCTGAGGGAGAAAAACTTAATTCTCTGGGGCTGGCAAAAAAAAAAAAAAACTAGGGTGTGTGTGTGTGTGTGTGTGTGTGTGTGTGTGTGTGAGAGAGAGAGAGAGAGAGAGAGAGAGAGAGAGAGAGAGAGAGAAGAAGAAGAAGAAGAAGAAGGAGGAGGAGGAGGAAGAGGAAGAAGAAGAAGAGAGAGAGAGAGAGAGAGAGATTTTTCCCCCTTCTTTGCCAGCCCCAGAGACTTAAGTTTTGTTCCCTCAGAGAAGAGCCTGCGTGATCAATCACCCACTCCACCCTCAGTCTACTTGGCCTGCTGAAGCTGGCCTTCGGCAAGGTTCGGTTCCTTGTACCCAGATGACAGCTCACAACCACCTGTAACTCCGGTTCTAGGAAACCAAATGTCCTCTTCTGGCCTCCATACCTGCCAAGCACACACAGGATACACAGACACGTATGCAGACAAGGCATCCATGTACATAACACAAAAGTTAATAAAAATAATATAAATGCATACGTAATGTTGGACCCTGGAGTCCAATTCAGGAAGCAGGTCGCCGCGAGAGACCACTCAAGTCACACAGGCTGGAGGTATAGGTAAAATTTATTACTGACACATCAGAAGTCCCAATTGTTGATGTGTCAGGGTCCCTCAGCACTTGGGAGGTGAAGGACCCCGAGTAGCTGTTACAGGCTAGTTTTTAAAGGCTAAAACCAGCTGGGCGTGGTGGCGCACGCCTTTAATCCCAGCATTCGGGAGGCAGAGGCAGGCGGATCGCTGTGAGTTCGAGGCCAGCCTGGTCTACAAAGTGAGTCCAGGACAGCCAAGGCTACACAGAGAAATCCTGTCTCAAAAAACCAAAAATAAATAAATAAATAAATAAATAAATAAATAAATAAATAAAGGCTAAAACCACAAAGCAGGTGGGGTTGCTGATCAAGTTAGACCATATGGACATTAGGACATCTGGCATTGGGAAGCTCTTTGTGGGGGCTTGGGTGTGGGTCTCTAGAGCGGTTACTGAAAGCCGTTGGGGACATCTGATATATGGAAATTTACATGTAACTATTCTGGGAACTAGGGTGGAACTTTTGAAGTTAGCATTAACGAGAACTGGGAGAGGCGAACAAGGCTGGACAAGCGAACAAGCATCTTGCATTTTACAATTTTACAGTTTCTCAGTAAAAAATTTAAAAATGTTTTTAAAAGGTTAATTAAAAATGTCAGTGGGGCATCAGCATTCGCCTTTTATAAAAGCTACTATAAAAAAGGTTAATGTAAAAAAAAAAAGGTTAACATTAGAGCAATTGGAACTTTCATGTGGATGACTGGAAGGTAAAGGGTACAGCTACCTGGAATCACAGTTTAAAGTGTTTATATAAAGCTAAACATACATGTCATCCAACAATTCCCTGCTGGGAATCTAACCTTAGCAAGAAGCTAGATTTAACTTTAACCTAAACCCAGATCTCCTTGCAAGGAGAATGAATAATAAATAAACTGTGGCATACCCGTATGGAGGTACCACTTAGCACCAAAGAGGAGAAAGCTATTGAGCCGTGCAAACTTGGTGAATCTTAAATGCAGTTTTCTAAGACAAAGGAGACATTCTTAAAAGGTTACGTGCTGTATAATCCCAGTTATATCATTGTCTCAAAATGACAGAACCATAATAACAAAGATCAGATCAGTGCATGCAAGGGGACAAAGGTGTGGGAAGCTATCTATTATAACTAGAAAGAACACAAGGACATTGGGGGGTGAGGGGAGACAGAGAAAGACAGAGAGCGAGAGAGAGAGAGAAATCATTCTGTATCCTGGTTGCAGTTACAGCTGTACGAATCTGAGAACTGAAATCATAAATCCATATATGCTAAAACTATGGAGCTGCAAAGGACAACTTTAAAGGAAATATACCAAAAAAGAAAAAGTATACATTATTTTTTTTTTTAAAACAGATGGGGGCAGGGGGAGAAATAGAGGAACTCAAATACAAGAAATTTAAGGATCCGGATCCCTGAGTTCGAGGCCAGCCTGGTCTACAAAGAGAGTCCAGGACAGCCAGGGCTCTGAGTAACAGAAACCCTGTTTCCCAAAACAAAAACGAAAACAAACAAAAAGAAAGAAAGAAAGAAAGAAAGAAAAATTTAAGAGTTAAGACAACCAAATGGAATCTTCTGTTTGTTTATTTTTGTTTTTGTTTTTCGAGACAGTAGTCTTGGCCGTCCTGGATTCATTTGTAGACCAGGCTGGCCTCGTATTCACAGAGATCTTCCTGCCTCTGCCTCCCTGAGTGCTGTATAACACCATATCCAGCTATGGAGTCTTTTTTTTTCTTTCATTTTGTGTGTGTGTGTGTGTGTGTGTGTGTGTGTGTGTGTGTGTGTGTGTGTGTGTATCTGTATATGTCTGTGTGTGTGTATGTGTTACGTGTGTGGGTGTGCCAGTGTAGGCCAGAGTACGTATTGACTCCCCTGAATCTGAAGTTACAGGCCGTGTGAGCCATATGCCGTGGATGTTGAGAACATAACTGTGGTCCTCTAGAAGAGCAACGCCTGTTCTTAACCCCTAAGCCATCTTCTCAGCTCCCAGATAGAACTTGTAAGTTTTGTTTAGATCTTCATTTAAACAAAAAAGACTTTTTTTTTTTTTTTTTTTTTTTTTTTTTTGTATAACCATGAGAAATTTATATGATCCTGAGAGTACATGCTAAATCTAAGTTTCTGCAGTGCGGTAATGGAATTCCACAGATGTAAAAACAAAACGCTTTCATCTGTTGCATACGTACATGTAAGAAATAACATCACAGTTGGGGAATGTCTATGATAATGACCGCAAATGTTAACCTGGAGGATAGCTCTGCTCTGCTCTATTGTTAGAATATTTGTAGCTCTCCACAATTATTTCTGAAAACATTTTAAAGGAGTAGTGTTTTCCAACATTTCTTATAAGCTGTAGACACAGGCCTCAAGTTGGTTTCAATCTCAAAATCAAATCTTTCCAATGACTCCGATTACTTAATGTTGTCTGTGCCAAAACATGGCATGGAAAAAAAATCTAGAAATTGTATACTTTTGGCAGTAAACTCCTAAGATTACCTGGTTAGTACAGATTTGCAGTTAGATTTTAAAACAGCAAGTCAAAGCAGTTTTCAAATGACACCACCAGGAAGTGGGCGGCGGGGGCGGGGGGGGTATTTTAAAGCAGTAGTTTTGATGCTAAAAACCTTAGCCTCCAAAGGAAACTAAGCCTTTAAATTCTCATTAATATTTACATAGAGAGGCTTCCTTCTGTGTGTCCAGCTTCTTGTTTTGAGCATCTTTACTATTTATCATCTCTTGAACACACAGCACAGCGTGAGATCCGCATGATAAACTCCCTCCCTGGGGACCACTACTGGGCATCACACAAACAAAGTACAAAGAAAGGAGCAGCAAGTGCAGGGCTGAGGGAGGGGCACACTCTGAAGGCCTTTTTTTGTTTGTTTGTTTTGTTTTGTTTTGTTTTTTGAGACAGGGTTTCTCTGTGTAGCCTTGGCCATCTGAAGACCTTTTAACTCAAGGTTATAAAGTCTAAGTTCCCAAAGGAAGACCATTCACGCCCAGCCAGGCTTGTCTACCTCTACACTGTAGACTTAGAAGCAAAAGGGATAAGTGAGAGAGTTCTGTCAGGTCCTTCAAAGTTCCTGCTGGGAGGAGAGAGGTGCAAGCTGCACAGGTAACAATAAGGATTTACTCTGGGGATTGGAAAGATGGCTCTGTACCGGCAGAGGGCTGGAGTTCGGTTCTCATCACAGGTCTTGGGCAGCAGCACATGTCTGCCTTTAGCTTTAGCTCCAGAGGGTCCAACGCCATATCCTGGCTGCTGTTGGCACTTGCACTGATATGCACATATTCACACATATTCATGATTAAAAATAAATTCAATCCCGTGTTTTGAAAAAGAATCTGAGCCTGGCAGAGTGGTGCACGCCTTTAGTCCCTGCACTTGGAAGAGGAGGCAGAGGCAGGCAGATCAATACAGAGTTCCAGGGTAGCCTGGGTGGCGTAGCTTTTCTAGGTCATCCAAGGCTACATACTGAGAACCCTGTTTGTGTTAATAAATGTATATAAATGGATAAGCTAGCAACCCAAAGTGGCGCACTATGCGGAAAGGAATAACAGAGTTATTCTTTTTTTTTTTTTTTTTTTTTCTTGGTTTTTCGAGACAGGGTTTCTCTGTGTAGTCTTGGCCATCCTGGACTCACTTTGTAGACCAGGCTGGCCTCGAACTCACAGTGATCCACCTGCCTCTGCCTCCTGAGTGCTGGGATTAAAGGCGTGCGCCACCACGCCCGGCAACAGAGGTATTCTTTCTCCCGTCTGCTATACCCATTTCTACGAGTAATGTTGAAGTTTTTTGAAGTTGAACAAAAATGCATTTTCATTTATAAACTAATGATTTTATTCTTCATAATAATTACTGAAGCTGGGCATGATGGCACACACCTTTAATCCCAGCACTCCGGAGACAGAGGCAGGCGGATCTCTGTGAGTTTGAGGCCATCCTGGCTTACAAAGTGTGTCCATGACAGCCAAGGGTACACAGAGAAACCCTGTCTCGAAAAAAGAAGCCAAAAAACCCAAACCAAACATAATAATTACTGAAGTCTCAAATATGATTTTCCCACCCTCCTATTTTAAATTTTGTTTCTCCTATTATACTTTTTTGGGATTTTCAACTCTATATACTACTTGTTTGTACTAGGGTTATTCTAAGCTTGCTTTCCAACACTTTTTTGTTTTTGTTTTTTCAAGACAGGGCTTCTCTGTGTAGCCTGAGCTGTCCTGGACTCACTTTGTAGACCAGGCTGGCCTCTAACTCACAGTAATTCACCTGCCTCTGCCTCCCAAGTGCTGGAATTACAGGCATGTGCCACCACGTCCAGTGCTTTAAAACATTTTTAACAGCCTAGTTTATAGAAGATGCAAAGTATTTGGTAAATATAAATAAGTCACCATGTTCAAAAAAATAAAAGCTTTTGCTTTGCTATCTACCAAACATCTTGAATTTAAGGATGATGGATTACTGAGTTCTCCTGTTTAAACTAAACTGGCATGGGATCTGTTAAAAGCCCATCTTATCTAAGAAACTACACATTCTCATTGTTTGGTGCCTCACACACACACTCTACACATGCTTTGTTTTTAAGTTCTACTTTATTTTTAATTGATACATAATTGCCTCTGTATGTATTCTACATAGTACAGTCCATTTTTTTTTTCTGAAGAAAAGGTTCCATTCATTACTTTAAAAACATGGGGTTAGTGGCACTATGGTAGAAACCCATGTTCTAGAGAATTTGGAGCAAAAAGTAGCCGAAATGACTTTAAATAAGTTATAATTATTTTTTCTTTCCAAAGTCTGTATTACTAATGTTATAAGAATATAAAATTATTTCTGCCTCAACTTTAAAAGTTAAAGCAACTTATACTCTTCAGAATTTGAAAGACAAGGCATTAAGGCTCATGAGTTAGAAAATCTTCAATATTCTCTGTGTGTGTGTGTATATATATATATATATATATATATATATACACACAAATATATATATTTGGGAAAAAAAGGTTAAATCTTTTACAGTATAACTTTAGACTCCTGGGTTCAAAAACTCTTCTTTCCCCTCTGTTAATCTTTATAGTTATATTTTATTTCTTTCTCCATGACATTAACACATGAAAACAGCTTTGCTCCTTCCCCCATCCCCAGGTTATACTTTATCTCAAGTAGATCTGAGTCCGGATTAGCTGTGTGTAATGGGATTCCAGGGTGCAGGTAGGTATCTAGCTGTCACTGACGATCTGCCTGGCAATCAGCTCCTTCATTATCTCGTTGGTACCACCATAGATTGGCTGAACCCGAGCATCCACGTAAGCCCTAAATAAAGTAGAAGATAGTTGAATTCATATAAACATGGTATAAGTTTTAAATCCCAACTTTCCAGATAATTACTATTTGGTTAAAGAACTCTTAGCAAGAAGAACTCCTCTGAAACAGCATTCATACTAGATTGGCATACCAAACGCCATGAAGACATTACAATTCAAACAACACTTGGTACACTGACATAATTTTGTAAAGCTTTGTGTTCAGAATGGCAACCTAAAGCATCTACATTTAGCAAGGCATGGAGCATCTTTGTGTCTTTAGCCTTTTTGTCTCCCCAAAAAGTTGAAATTCACTGACCTTGAGGAAAAAATAAACAACTTATTTCCAGGCATTCCTTTTCATTTCATCACTATAACCAACCACCTAATGTTTTGTTTTGTTTTGTTTGGTTTGGTCTGGTTTGGTTTGGTTTGGTTTTTTGAGACAGGGTTTCCCTGTCCTTGACTGTCCTGGACTCACTTTGTAGACCAGGCTGGCCTTGAACTCACAGTGATCCGCCTGCCTCTGCCTCCTGAGTGCTGGGATTAAAGGCATGGGTCACCATGCCTGGCATGTTTTTTTTTTTTAAGTACTTTTTCCCCCCTAAAAAAGTTAAAATGTACCTTATTCTGGGGGAAATGATTAATAGTCATTCTTGCCATGGCTAGGATGAGTCCGAAGGGGCTGCACCCACTGAGACACACACAGACACAAACACAGAGCCAGCAGTTCTGTCTTCTGGTGCTGAGAGAGAAGCCCGGCTAACACAGACACTGTACACTCAGGGTCTGGATAGATGAGCCAGAGCCCCAGCCCCAGCCAGGGACTCAGTCTGACAGCGATGAGCACAGCCTTGGATCTCGTTCCATCCTTTCTCCTTTCCCGTTTAGCCCCCTGGGATCTAGGGGGTATAAATATTACTCCTTTGCAGGTCTTAAAAAAAAAAGATTCAGAGAGGCCGATGCATTTGCTAATTAACGATCACCATTTACTGGTGACATAACAGATAACTGTCAGGCTGGGACAAGAATGTAGGCGTCTCGCCTCTGTGGCAAGGGAACTCTCATTAGGTCACAATACGTTCATTGTCCTAGCCCTGCCCTGTGTAGCTAGTTCTTGAGCTCTGGACTTCTCAGGGACGGAACATTTAGAAACCTTTCTCAAACATAAAAGTGGGGCTTTGATTATTAAATTTCTAGGATAAAATGTGCTAATTTCTCAGAATATGGGCAGCCTTGAACTTAAGACTTTTCCACATTTACCAGGGTACCTCACAGGTAAGTGGGCCCTCATTTAATGTTTACCTATTCGACGAACTGCATGATAAAGCCTATTAGGACTCAGGACTTTCTGAAATATATAAACTCCACCTCCATTCCCAGGAAGCTTTGGTGTTCTCCACAAAAGGAAGCCCTGGCATTTTTTTTAAAGGCCTTCCTGGCATTCCAACCCACCTGAGCAATGCCATGCTTCACACATTTTTGAGCTGGGTTGGGTATTTATTTTTCACATTAAAGGAGTTCTGCCAGGATATGTAATGACAGACCAGCAGACCTTTCATGAGTTACTAATTAAATTCATCAGATTAGTAGAGAAAGGCAGCAGAGAAATGTTTAACTGCAGCGAAGCTCTCGGTCTCAGCTTCTCCCCCCGGAGTGGCTGAGAGAGCTTCAAGGGGCTAAATCTGAACCCAGAGGGTAAGACCAAAGTCAACTCATAAGCCAACAATTAGCTGTCTAGAAACTGTAAAAGGGAACAAAACCCCATTCTCCTATAGAGCCCTAGACTCAGTGAATTATCTTTCTCCCCTCACCCCTGCAACTAATCACATAGCTTAATCTAGGGCAGGTATAAGAATCCCAAGTCTGATGCTTCCCTTAAATCAAAGTCTGTACACTATAGCCACACACTGTCTAATATGTAACTGGCTTTTGTGAGATTAGGATTTCCTACATCATTGCAAACAGAAAGACTCACATACTCTTTGAACTGGCAAGCCAGCCAAGGATGGTAATTATTATTTCTTAAAGGACTTCAAGTCTCCCGAGCTGAAAGCAGACACTGTACGCCATCAGGGTACTGACTTAAAAGCAACGAGCTCTAAGGATGCAGAAAACAGCTTATGTCACACTCTAACCTTATCCTCAGGGCAGTGGGCCCCTCTTAGGTTAGCGAGCCTTTCTCAGGATGTAAACTAAGCCATGCAGATGCTGATCCAATACACCCCTACACTCCCAGCGGCAGTTCCTAATAAGGGCTTATGCACACAGGTGTAGACACCAATTATCATTTCATGACCAAAGCCCTCTTGTAAATAAGTAAGATGCATGAGTGCTGGGAAAGCAAAAATGTACAGGAAAAATCCCAATGCTAAGAACCTTTGGACTAGCACAATTCAAAACCTCCTACTTCAGGACTATGTGGGACTTAAAAAGGGAAGCTCTGCTTGTGAGTGAGGTCTACATGAAGCCGTTCTGGAGGGACATACCAAGGTGTATGTCAAATGATTATTTAAAAAGTCAATTTCATGCTTATATTCCCTCAGGGAGAGAAAAACCCTTGATTGATGATGGGCTTTATAAAGTCATAAATGGCACATACCCAGTAACTAACGCTTTTAAGCTGTGTGGTAACTACAGAATTAGCAGGTTATACCTACGCAGGAACTTGTGTTCTTACGGAAATGGGGCTATAAGCAGTTGGCGTTCCTCAGTAAGGACTGCAAGCACAAGGAATGCCTCCAGCTGGGCTTGTTTGAGCGAGGAATTCAGATGTAACAGACTAACTGTGTAAGCAGGCATTTATTTGATAGTATTTTTTCCCTTACTACACAAATGTATCCAGGTAAAAATTTAGAAACACTTTTAGAAGCCTATAACATTCCTACTCTAAGATTCAGAACTGAAGCAGGCAATTTTTACAAGCTGAATGTGCCATGGTTTAAGAGGGAAAATATTTTCTGTGGTAACAAGGAAAAGTGAAGGAGAGGCAAGGCTCTCTGGGGAGAAGGGACAACGAAGAGAGACATATGGAAGGAGACACTACGGCACTGCACCTCTTACTGCCTCATCTGAGGAAAGTCATGGCTAACCCAATAAAAAGAAGCACCATAAAAACTCTGTCCAGAAAACAAACAAACTTTGATTTTTTTTTTCAAACAAAATAAACACTTAAGGCATATGTTAATTTTTCTATTGTGCAAGCAGATCACTCTGTACTGCTGTTTTTGTTTGTTTGCTGCTGTTGTTTGTTTGTTTTTTAAGTAGCTAGGCATGGAGGTCAGTGACAAATTGCATTCCCAATAGGTGTAGAGCCCTGAGTTCAACTCCTATGATCCCTGAGTCCAGTTCTGATTACCCAACTTGACACTATCTGGAAACATCTCAGACGAAGCCTCTAGGTATTATCATGAGGGGTTATTTAGATTAGGTTAGCCCCTAGGCATGCCTGTGAGGTTGTCTTGTTTGGGTTAACAGAGGTGGAGACTCAGTCCAAAGTAAGGGGCCACCATCCCCAAGGCTTGGGTCCTGGATGGCATAGAAAGAAGGCTTGAATCTGAGCAGCAGCATCCTCATGCTCTGCTTCCAAACCACAGGTCCAGCTGCAAGCTCCTGCAGCCAAAACTTCTCACTCTGCAGGGCTGTACCGTCAGCCAACACGAACCCTCTCTCCCTCCAGTAACTTTTGTCCAGGTATCTTACCACACAATATGAAAAATAATACAATGAGTGTGTGTGTCAGAGAAATAGGGGAGGGGAGAATATGAATAAATCAAGGAATGAATTTTTAAGATGGTATTTTTTTAAAGCCAAACATAAGTGTGCCAGACTCTCCATTTTCTTTAAATAAAATCCTAATGAGAAGCTAATAAAATAAAGCCACCCCTGCTTGCATATATATGTTCATCGAAAATGCAGATTTTAAGCCAGGCAGTGGTGGCGCACACCTTTAATCCCAGCACTCGGGAGGCAGAGGCAGGCGGATCGATGAGTTCGAGGCCAGCCTGGTCTACAAAGCGAGTACAAGACAGTTAAGGTAACACAGAGAGAGCCTCTGTCTCGAAATAGAAAAAAGAAAGAAAGAAAGAAAAGAATATGCAGATTTTAGATCTACTTTCCCCTGTATATTTAGCATAGAAAGTATAGATTTAAAATTTCTTTATATTCTCCAGAACAGCATCATAATAAGGAAGGGGAGAAAGAAAGGGTTGTGGGGGGACAGGGAAGTGGGAGGAAGTAGAAAACAGGAAAAAGTAATCAGAATATATTGTATGACAAAATCTATTTTCAATTTTTTAAAAAAAAAAATCACATAAAAATACAATTTAAAAAGTAAAGAAAAGCTTAATAGGCTGGGTGTGGTGGCACGTATTATTAACTCGAGCATTCCAGGAAGAGGCAGGTAGAACTCTGAGTTTGAGGCCAGCCTGGCCTGACAGGGTTACATGGTAAAACTCTATCCCTAAAAAAGAAAGAAAGAAAGGAACAAAAGGAGGGAGGGAGGGAGGAAGGGAATAAAGAAGGATAAAAATAAAGGAAAGGAAAGGAAAGGAAAGGAAAGGAAAGGAAAGGAGGAAGAAGAAAAGTGCCATAGAGCCACCATACTTACTTTGCAATTGGGTACTCCCACATGTATCCCCAGCCTCCATGGAGCTGTACACACTCATAAGCTACACTGTTTTGTAATTCAGATGCCCTAAATGATGAAAATAACAAGCAGAAAAAGACACAGTTCAGTTGTTAGAGTACATACAAATCTTTACATCAAACCCCTGCCACACAGAACTGGGTGGTAGTACCTGCCTGTAACCCAACACTCAGGAAGTAGAGGCAGGAGGCTCGGAAGTTCACGGCCAGCCTTGGCTACATAGTGAGTAGGAGGCCAGCTTGACACATGAAAGTTTGCATTAAAAAGCTTTCTCGCTACCCGTAATGTAAACTCTCTTTTAACATTCAGCACCATTACATCCATACGCCTAGTATGTTCAAGAACAAGGGCCTTACCTATGTAAAATTCTCTTTAAAAATTACATAAAATTCTTTCTTATGCCTTTTCCTGTAAGCCAAAGAATGTCATAGATGTAAAATATCTTCCCAGACCCCAAAGTGCAAATTCATGTTAATTTCACATTCCTTTTTAATCTCATAATCTGATCATTATAAAATCATTACACAGAGCACCATTCTGCGCATTTCCCTTGTATAGGACTGACTGAACTGAGCTGAACTTGGAGTTAATAAATAACAATAGGAATTTTTGTAGGCTGCTTTGGGGCTAGTGAGATTTTTTTTTTCCTTCTTTAAGGAAACCAATCCCCACTCCATAATCTGATTTAAACCACATTTGCATCTTAAAACACATGAAAACTCAAGCTCATTTTTAACATCATTTTAACCATCCTTAGTTCAAATGCAAGTCTTTCTAGACTCAATAGGACTTTCGCTGGACAGTCAACAATTCAGCATTTTTCTTAGGTCTGGAAAACACCTCATATTCTATTGAACCTAAATGCGTCCCAGACACGGGACGTTGTCCCGAGAGAATTAAATGTAGTTGAATGGAATTTAATTCAATGGAACTGGGACTTGCTGCAGGACTCCCAAATTTTATCTTTCTCTTCTTTCTGCCTCACTTAGCTACTATTCTTTAGATAATTTGACTACTATCTAAATATATAATTAAATATATATCTAAGTCAATATATCTATAATATAATTAGATAGTTCAAATAAACTTATTACTTGAATGAAGCACTCACTGACCCTACTTCAGGCTCTTAATATTCAGGTATGAGTTACAGACAAACTTGAGTAACTTTTAGGACATTATAAACAGATCCAATGGGACTTTCTGATTTTATTTTTAATTTTTACTGCTGTTTTTCACGTACAGACTTCTTCCTTTAATGCTTTCAAGGTTGAGCTTAAAGGCTGGCAAAATCCCATAGTAGCAGTCCGAACAAAGCTAGCTTTAAGGGCAGTAGCGCGCATACCAGTATTTTGCCATGGAAGCTGAGGCGGAGTCCAGGCGCTTCGTTTCATGCAACTGCAGACAGCTGTCCACAAAAGCTCTGGTTACACATATGTTTGTCTTTAATTCTGCCAGTTTATGCTGCACCGTCTTGAGATGGAAGGAGACAAAGAGCACGTTAAAGGAACAAGTTTTGACTCAGCACCTCAAAAGGTCACGTAAGAAAGTTTGAAAGCAAAACAAAAGTGGAACCGCGGTGGTTTCCCTCCGATAAAAAGGGCACATACTGACTGCAATGAAAAAGGAAAGGAGGAAAAAAAATCTGTGTCTTAGCAGATGACGTAAAACCAGGCAAACACTTGTCATGGTTTAAGGGAAGTGCGTAAAGAACATGGTGATTTAATGTGTGGGACCAGCATCTTGTGGTGGACGCCTTCACACATAGTGTGCCAGAGCACCCAGTGTCTCTGGAGCTTCAACAGAGTTGCTCTGCATCAAGGACATGCATTCCCCTACTGTGCCTCTTGGCCTTAAACTAAAATAATAAAACGGGATAGAGGGACAAGATGGATTTATCTAGTCGCATACACAACATCAAATATTTATTAGGTTAAAAAAACAAAAAGAAATTTAATTAGGTTAATAATTACAGTACTAATACTGGAAAGAGGATAGGCAGGATAGGCCCTAATAACATCCCTCTCCCATCCCTCTGAAGACTGTCACATGCAGCCTCCAACTGGCTCTAAGAGGTCTTATTTCTAAGTGTTAATGACTATATATCTAGTCTGTCCTGCTGCCTTAGACAGCCGACAGTGAGCTTGGAAGTCATCCCATTTAGACCTGGCTCAGTTGTTCCTGATGGGCCTCCCTTCTGCCAAGTCCTAGTTCACTGATTCTTGGCCCTCACGCCCTGAGCTGTGAGTGCACATTTGTTCTTGAGCTTGAACCTCCTTCAAGAAACTGGCTTGGACTTGGGCAGAACCTCCAAAAGCACGCCCTATTCTGAGCCCCGAGGCCCATCTATGGCCAGCTGCCACTAACTTCCTTGAGGAAATGACAACAGAGACAATTTTGATTGTTCTGCTGTGAGGTGCACGACGAGACTTCCTTTGTGGCCAGCACCAGGCCACTCACAGGCTGGTGACGCACGTGCTGCAGTGAAAACTCAGCAGCGAGCCTATGCACTTCTACCAGGTCCACAGCACACTTGAGTTCTCAAAGGAGGCTGTGGGAACAGTTCCTCAGAGGATGCTGGATCTACTTTTATACTCGTGGCTACATTTCTCAAAGCATAAAGCTGAATTTTCAGTAAGAAGAGTGCGATGCTGGGTACAATTTTGGTATTTTTCATTGCTAGAAAATCGAAGAGTGGGAATAGAACAATGGCGGGACCAGGTGAGAGCTGGATGGGCCAGGTGAGAGCTGGATGGGCCAGGTGGAGTAGGAGCTTTGAGGGACAGGTGCCTCAGGAGTTTCTTAACTATTGTGTTGATGAAAGCCCAAGTGATGAGCTGGGCAACAGTTGGCGCATGCCTTTAATCCCAGCACGTGGGTGGCAGAGGCAGGTGGATCTCTGTGAGTTCAAGGCCAGCCTGGTCTACATAGCCAGTTCAGGACAGCGGGGGCTACACAGAGAAATCTTGTATTGAAAAAAAAAAAAAAAAGCAGCAACAACAAAAAAATCCCAAATGCCTTAGGGTTTTGCCCCCACCATCTTCTAGAAAGTGTAACTGGCATCTAATGACTCCAGAACAAAACACTGGCAAAGCTGTTAGCAGCTAGTCTCCACCTGTGAATCCTGGCCTCTGATGCGGAGCACGCTGGCACATTCCTAGTTTTTTTCTATGTCCTTTTCTAATAACTATATTTCCTTTAGCCAAATCTCTACCTTTTAATCAGCATAAATTTCCGTGTTCCCACCTTACACATTCAAGTTTACATAGAGAAAAATATGAAGGAGAATTAGTTGAACAATTTTCTATAGTTGTTTGACAGCCCTGGACCCAGAATTCTAAGTCCAGTACTGGCTTAATTCCATAGCACTATATAACAGTCATTGGGGGTGGGGGTGCTGGGAGGGAGGGAATCTAGACAATTCTCAGGAACTGCTGCCCTCGTTTGTCACACATGAGGCTTTATGCACTACCAGAAGATGAAAGGATCAAGATCTCTCTCATGTGAAAGCTATTCTATACAAATGCTTCTAGAAACTGAAGTTAAAATTTAGACCAGGATGGACTCACTTAACATTATTACTTCAGCACACCCACTAGGTCCAGAGGTCTAAAAATAACAAATGCCGCCCAGAGAACATAATTTGCTGTCTGAAGATAAAGCGATTAAATATTTACATATTCTTGGCACAGCTGGGGGCTAGTGAACAGAATTGGCCTTTGTCCTTCAGCAGAGACAGCAGCGTGCTTTCTGAACCCACTCTCTAATGAACTGCTGCTAGAGATTGCATCACCCGCTACTGGTAGGGTGCTTTGGCGAATGCTCGACATGCTCATAAAAGTATCTTTAATGGTTACTGATATTTGCCAACAGTAAAAACTGCAGCTCAAATTTAGAGAGAAATCTGAGCCATGCACAGTGCCATGAAACTGAAATTCCAGCACTTGAGAAGCAGAGGTAGAGAAAGTCAGCCAGCCCATACTTAATCAGCCTCAGAGTCTCTCTGTCTCTGTCTCTGTCTCTGTCTCTGTGTCTGTCTGCCTGCCTGCCTGCCTGCCTGCCTGCCTGTCTCTCTCTCTCTCTCCTCTCTCTCTCTCTCTCTCTCTCTCTCTCTCTCTCTCTCTCTCTCTCTCTCTCTCTCTCTCTCTCTCACACACACACACACACACACACACACACACACAGAGAAATCTCCGGAAGTGCTAAGTGACCTGACTACAGTCCCTCTCAGCATTCTGAATGAGGGCCAGGTGGATGGCTCAGCAGGTAAAGGAACTTTCTGGCAATTCTGATGACTTAAAGTTCAATTGCTAAGACCCACATGATGGAAGAAGAACCAACTCCAACAAATTGTTCTCTGACCTTCACATACTTGCCATGGGTGTGCATATCACACCCCCCCACACACACACACACCACATGAGAGAGATGAGAGAAGCAGAGAAAGAATAAACTAAAATGAAATTTTAAAACAATTAAGCAATGAATGACGCTTGTGTTGGAAGTTGAGGATTTGAAGACACCCAGGAATGGTTAGCAAGCCAAGCAGTCATTAAAGCAAAACTGTGAATTATTATTAGCATATATTATAATTTGCTATATAATAATTTACATATATTATGATTTAACTATAAAACAAACTCAATTTGCTACCTAGTGTTACTGTTCATTAATATCATATTCAAGGTCTTAAGAACTAGGTAGTTTCTGTTGGAAGACACTGAAAAAAAAGACATTTTTTTTTCCCTTTTCCTATTTCTTTCCCAAATAGTGTGTCTTTTTCTTTCCTTTTTTTTTTTTTTCCTTTTTTTGGTTTTTTGAGACAGGGTTTCTCTGTGTAGCCTTGGCTGTCCTTGACTCTCTTTGTAGACTAGGCTGGCCTCGAATTCACAACGATCCACCTGCCTCTGCCTCCTGAGTGCTGGGATAAAGGCGTGTGCTGCCGCTGCCACCATCCAGCTAGTTTGTGTCTTTATGTACCACATAAAAAGTGACTAGGTCCTCTAGTTAGGAAAGAATACCGTTCTATCTTCACTTCACTGCCCACAGGTGAAGAAAACAGAAGAGAAACTTCCACTTTAAACACCGGCCTGACTAAAATGTAGGCTCTGGCCGGGCATGGTGGTACAAGTCTTTAATGCCAGCACTTGGGGAGCAGATGCAGGCGGATCGCTCAGAGCTCAAGGACAGCGGTCTACAGAGCAAGTGGCAGAGTAGCCAGGGCCACGTAAAACAGTGAGACCTCCTGTCTCAAAGACAACACAACAATACAGAGCGTAGATTCTGTGGCTGGAGAGAGAATGCTACAGCTAAGTACACTAATTGCTCCTCCAGAGGACCCAAGTCAATTCCCAGCACCCACATGGTGGCTCACAAACATCTGTAACTCCAGTTCTAGGGGATCTGATGCCCTCTTTCGACCTCTTTGGGCACCAGGCCGAGGTCATTCATATGCACAGACATATATGCAGATAAACATTCATATACATAAAATTTTTTTAAGAATATAAGGTCTAGACATATGACATTTGTGTTAATTCTGGTTTACTTAACCTCTCTGCCTTAAATACTTTATAAGATAATTATAATAACTATCATACACAGTTATAAAGAAAGAGAGAAAACTGCATCAAACACAGTCTCTAAGACAGAGGAAACAGTTAACAAATGATAAATATTATTATCACCATCTTCCTCTGAATTACACTATCTTATCAGCTATTTTATGGTAAATCAGGAGCTGTGGTGTGACCGTGGGCTTACCTAAAACTCCTGCTTCATTAGTATAGTAATACTCTCGGCTAAAAGGAAAATGAATTTTGTGACATGTACCCAAGTGGGCAAAAAAGCCAAAATGTTCAAGACTCGGGAGTTACAAAAAGAAAGGAAATATAATTATGTCGACGTGGCCTTTAGCCAAGCAGAGTGTGGTATGTACAGTCATCCAGCTCAGTTGAAGTGCCACAGTGCAGCCAGCTGTAGAGTAGAAGCTACCAGCCATCTGCCTTACTTCTAACTTGAGCTATGAAAATGTTATTCAAACCTATTAAGGAAAACTGAAAGAAATCGCCAGATATGCTTACGAGAACACAACGCTACTTTGCATGAACCTAGGAGCCTGTAGGGAGCTGGTGAGGTCCTCGGTCCCTAGGAGCCTGTAGGGAGCTGGTGAGGTCCTCGGTCCCTGGGAGCCTGTAGGGAGCTGGTGAGGTCCTCGGTCGCTAGGAGCCTGTAGGGAGCTGGTGAGGTCCTCGGCCGCTAAAGCGCTCGTGATATCAGCATGAGGACCTGAGTTTGGATTCCCAGCACCCACATAAAAGCCAGGTGTGGTGGTACGTTCTTGTAACACACACACACACACACACACACACACACACACACACACACACACACACACACACACACGCACACAGAGTGGACTGCAAGGATAGTCTAGCCAAAATAGTACCAGATTCAGCAAGCAACCCTATCCCAAAAAATGAGCAGGAAAGCAACGGGAGAAAATACCCAAAAGTCAAACTCTGGCCTCCAAACGTGCATTCACAATTGTGCCCACATACACACATTCATGCACATACTCACCACACACACACACACTCGCCACCACACTTACTCACACACGCGCACACTCATACCCTGCACACACCTTTCCTAACACTGCAACCCTTTTTTAATACAGCTCCTCGTGTTGTGGTGACCGCAAACATAAAATTGTGTTGCTACTTCATTACTGTAATTTTGCTACTTTTATAAATTGTAATGTAAATATCCCATATGCATCAGTCAAACCTCAAAGGGGTCGCGACCCACAGGTTGAGAACCACTTGACTGGAAGCTTACTACTGCCACCTGCTGAAAATCTAATGAACTACTCTTAGTTTTGTTTTGTAGGAAAGTAACATATGACACATGCTTTGAACCCATCTATACTCTCAGCACACTCCGGGAGGCAGAGGCAGGTGGGTCGCTGTGAGTTCGAGCCCAGCCTGGTCTACAAAGTGAGTCCAGGACAGCCAAAGGCTATACAGAGAAACTCTCTCCATAAACCAAAAAGAAGAAGAAAAACAAGCATACAACTACTTATCTTTTTGCTATGAAAATGAAGTATAGTTGTGTATTGATTAACAAGGTGAGCCATGTTGAATAATAGGCCATTAAACAATTTCACCACTGTGTGAACCACAGTGTGCCCACATAAACCTAAATGGTACAGGTCAAATGCTTGGCAAAGCATCCTGATAAGCAAGAGACATGGTGAACATGAGATGTCTGAGAATTCTGCTGGCAAAACATATTAGCTTAATGGAAGCTTCCTCTAATGAAAGAAGTAATATAGCCCAAGACAGTGAGTACAGCATAGTCCTAAATAATAAATGTATTGTCAAATAGTGCATGCTGCCTAACAGGATGAACTGTGCGTCTGCATGACTGACAGACTGCTTACACCAGCATCTCCGCCATCATACACTGAGCTACTGTGTAATGAATGTCCCAGCAGCAGGTCACATATGCAGTCCATCACTGATGACTACACATTAAACTATATGTATTTATTTCTTGGGTATGTGTGTATATTGTGCACACATGTATGTGTGGAGGCACAAACATACCACAGTGCTTGAACTGAAGTCACAATTTTCAGGAGTCAGTTCTGTCCCTCTACCATGTAGATTCTGGTGCTCAAACTCAGGTCATCAGGCTTGGTGGCAAGTACTTTTACCCACTGAGCCATCTCATCAGCACCGGAACCTTTTTCTTTCATGGAACGACAGTACAAATCAATTGCTGGTTCTTTTACTGTTCAATGTCTAATCACATGCTTTGTGAATCATTCACACACACACACACACACACACACACACACACACACACACGCGTGTATGTGTGTGTGCGTGTGTGCCTGTGCGCGCATTCATCCCTGGAGGCAATATTCCAAGTACTTTATACTCACTGCCCCATCAAATCCTCATAGGAATCAAATGAGGTAGGTACCAACACTATTCATAAATAGAAAAATGTTTCTTCTTGTATATCAAATGAGTTTGTAAAATTTACAAACAGAGAATATTTCTTCCTGAGCACAACCTGCCTAGATTGTGGAGATTTCAGGAGCTATGTTAGGACATAAGCTGCAATTGGCCATAATGCTACAAGGCTGTTTCTGTAACGCTACCAAGATGCTCCTTCCCTTCACAAAGCCTCTCAGCCAAGGTCATTCTACTTAAAAAGGCTCAAACGTATATGCCAAGCCTAAGTCGGCTGGTGAGACGTTTTTAACATGGCGACTGTATGGTTTACATAGGAACCTAGAAGTCCAGACTTGCATGTGACACCCTCCTGGTGAAGTCTTCCCTGTTGGCTTCTGTGACAAGTGTCTCCCCATCTGCCTTTTCTCTCCTTTAATCTTCTGCTTCTTGCAGATCTTCCTTTTCTATGTCACCTTCAAATCCTACAGTTCTCCTCCGTACTCTACCCTGGACCCTCTTGGGTTTTTGTTTTGTTTCTTTTTTCTTTTTCTTTTTTTCTTTTTTGCTGAGACAGGGTTTCTCTGTGTAGCTTTGGCTGTCCTGGACTCACTTTGTAGACCAGGCTGGCCTCAAACTCACAGCGATCCACCTGCCTCTGCCTCCCAAGTGCTGGGATTAAAGGCGTGCGCCACCACGCCCGGCTGACCCTCCTCTTATTTTAGCATTTCTTGTGGTTTTGGTTGTGAGCCTTTAATGGCTGAGCCATCTCTCCAGCCTTTGTCTTAGCATCTCTACACTTTCTCTTCTGCCATCTCATCCACTGCCACAATTCTAAAACCACCTTGCATCAAAATTATGCTTAATTACCATTTTACCCAGATCCAACTGACTTGACTGACTTGATAGACACACCCACTGCTGCAAGGGCAAACTCACCTGGATGTGTGCAACTGTTTTCCCGAAAGCTTTCCTTTGTTTCACATAGTTCCTGGTTTCCTCAAACATGAACTCACAGGCGGAAATTGCCAAATCAGCAATCAACAGCCTTTCCTGGAACCCAAAAATTCAGGAGTAAGCGCTTTTACATAACCCACTTTCATGCCATTTCAGCAAGTCCCATTAGTAATCTTCAGAACCAACTACTAAGGAGTAACTTTTAGCTTACTTCTTAGCTCTAAGAAAAGGGTCCCCACAGACACCTGTGGTTACTGTAACATCTAAGAACAATGCTAGGGTGCTCGGCTTGTATTCATGCTGCCTTTACCTCAGGGTCGCCATGAACTCCCACAGCTGATTGTTTCTTCCTCACTGCGACTACTACGGAGCAATGCATCTGTGGAACTCAGCACCGTCAGGTGCACAGTTCGAATCCTACCAACTGGTATAAAAACAGCTTTACCCATGGAGTCCCAGGATGCCGGGGAATTCTGCACTCTACCACTGGAGCCACTAGCTTTTTCCAATTTCATGTTTAGCTGACACCATAGCCGCCACCAGGCGAACACATACTTAGAGCAAAATGTTAAGTGTGGGTGATGAGGCAATTCCATTCCCAAAGCACACGCTCGGAGACTGCGATGTGGCTGGGTTCTCTGTTTAACACCTTCTCCCCCCTTTGATTCAGTTATTTAAAACCTGCCAAGTGCTCTCGGTGATGTTTCTTTACAAAGAGCTAAAAGTTTTTCACTTAAGGAGCCGGAGTCATTCTAAAGAAGAATCGCAGACATAAAATACCTAATTCCCTCAGTTCTCTCACATTTCCGTTGGATCCTGCTGGGTCTGTTTACTTACTTCAGGCCTGTAACAGTGACACTTCTTCAGATGCAATTTTAAATTACACTCAGGTGACTCTTGTGACGCAAGCTTGACATGTGTGGATCTGTACAGCTCTGCGGTCTAGCTTTGCTCAGTATCTAACCGGAAGTACCTAACCGGAAGACAGGCATCCTTAGGCATTTAATACCTGTGGGAGCTCTTGCATGAGGTAGTAGAAGCCTTTATTCTCTTCCCCGAGGAGGGCACTAGCTGGCAATCGGACATCTTCAAAGAACAGTTCGGCCGTGTCCTAAGAAACAGAAATCGCGCAGAGAATGAGCGCATTCATTTCCCAGCAACCCAGGAACATTTACAACTTCCACTGAGGAAGAAACAAAGAAGAAGCCGGAGTAGATTCGGAGACTGAATGTTAAGGAGTGCGTGATAAGTCTCAGGATAATTCCATCTCATTCCACGGCATGTGGCTTTCTCACTGCAATACATGGCCTTTCGGGCTTTGACACTGTCCAGTTCTCAAGGTCCTGGGAACTTAGAATTTGTAACACACGTTAAACATGTTTTCTGGTAATATATACCAAAATACTGTTATTACTTCATAACTTCCTAGGTTTCACAAACAGGTGGCTTCTTACAGTACTGCCGGCGTCCCCGTTTCTAAAGCATATATTCAAAAACACTGATTCCTTCCCATTGCTGATCGTGACAGAGACAGTGGCATGACTAAAAAGAAATCTCCTGTGCCCTGCCGTCAGCTCGGGAAGCTGCCACAAGGAACGTCTGCTCTCGGACTGAGCATGCGCGCAACAAACTGCCGGACTCTGATTCGTACCGTGACGTACCTGGGCTTTCATTCCCATCTTTTGTAGCTTCCGTCCCTTGATAAATCCTTTCATTCCACTTTCTACCAAAAAGAGGCTAATACCGTGGGCGGGTGAGCGAGCTTCACGATTGGTGACAGCAACCACGATCACAAGGTCACTGAGCCAGCCGTTAGTGATGAACACCTGCAAAAAGATCCACACACCCTGTTGATGCTCCGCTATATTCAGGTCTCTGTACAAGCTCGCACTGGGGGAGCACACGCGAGAACACTGGAACAGCCAGATGTGTCCCGTCTCTCTGCCCGCACACGTTGGCCTACGCACAGCTGAGGTTAGTGAGGGGCAGGGGGCCCTCCAGTTTTTCAATACTGAAGTGTACTCATTTCTCCACGACTCATGGGGTAAATAGTAACAGGAAAACTACTGTGTCTCTAAAATAAAACCAAACTACCCACTCACTTGTGAGCTGAGTTTTAGAGGGGGGCTACAGAGGGGAAAAGGGAATTTGCTTTAAAAGGCAATATACTCTTAGACTAACCAGTTTTTTAAAAGAACAGTTTTTTGGGGTGGTTTGTTTTGTTTTGTGTTTATAAAGATTGACTACTTCTTTCAAAATGGCCTAAATAAGGAAAGCGTTATGGTTAACTGGGGGGGGGGGGGGGGGGCGGAGGGAAGGGCAGGCTAAACAGGAAATGTGAGCTGATGGTTCCAAAGCACTTAATAAGTGACACCCATACTGCACCTAGCCTGGGCCACCTCAACTCTCGTGGCTTAGTCACCCACTGAGACTCCAAGGCTGTCTCTTCCTCCTCTGTAAGAGACAGTGTCTCAAGTTAAGCAGCTGACCTGAACTTGTTACATAGCCCAGGCTGGCCTAGAACTTCAAATCCTTCTGCTCCGGCCTCCCGAGGGCAGGGAAGAAGGAGCGTGTACTTCCATGCCCACCTCAGCACATCTCCTGATACAGTGTAGGCCTGTACACCTACAAAGTGAGTCACAAGCAGAGCAGATCCCACTCCACAGCCCTAGCCAACGCTGACAATCAAGTTACCCTCGGCTTCAACAAATGCTTTGATTAAAAACGCCGTGCTATTTCACATTCCAACTTGGCGCCATTCTTTCTGATCCATGTTTACTGTCTGAGTCTATTTAATTCCTCTCCTGTGATTGCCACTAACTTTTTCCTCACTCCTCACCAGATCTTGCACGAGGTTCTAGGGCAGCTCTCAACTACAGCGCCATCGTCCATCAGGCTCTCAAAGAGGGGCCGTTCTAAACGGCAGTCTGATGAGGCCAAGTCCACACTCCAACATGTTTGAACAGCTAAGCTTTGAGATAAACCCTAAGCCCTTAGAGCAGACATATAAAACTCCTCACCGACAGATGGTAGCTTACACCTGCCGCCTCTTCTCTCATCCTGTTTGGCCTCCATCTCCTGCCTTCTGGTCAGCTCTGCCGGAAGCACTTGTCTCACACATTCTAATGCCTTCTGACAACTGCGTCCTCCACCACGGAGGCCCTTTCTAACTCTGACAAAATAAGTCCTGGTCATCTTGGACGAAGCTCAAGCATCGCCACATCCAAAGCTTTTCCTGGTCTTCCGCACTGAGGTAAGTACTGCTAGTGCACCATCAACTCATCGCCACGCCAGGCTTAGATGAGCTGTTTTGCTTTGGTTTTACGACATCAAAACCAGGGCCTTGGGCCAGGCGTGGTGGCACATGCCTTTAATCCCAGCACTCCGGAGGCAGAGGCAGGAGGATCTCTGTGAGTTCGAGGCCAGCCTGGTCTACAAAGAAAGTTCAAGGATAGGCAGGGCTACACAGAGAAATCCTCTCTGGAAAAACCAAAACCAAAACCAAAACAGGGCCTTGCACATGCTAGGCACATATGGTAGGTACCAGGGAGCCATATCCGCAACACTCAGGTAACTGCTTCCTAAAGTGTATCTGAATGACGTCAGTGCTTCATGACAGTCTGTAAAAAGGAAATTTCTGGGATGGAAGATATCCTGTCTTCAGTTCTTAGAGAGTCACAATGCACACTGGCATAGCAAAGAATGAAAAGTTCCCCACCTTTTTCCAAATTTATTTTGACACCGCAGCTACCATTTTCCTGTACAGGGATTATAGATAGTAGAGAGCAAACTGTAACTTAGACACTGACAACATAAGTTAGAGAATCAAGTGTTTTGGAACCCGACAGTTCCATAATATTATTTGATTTCGTAAAGATAAAAGCATTAGGGGCTGGAGAGATGGCACAGAGGATAAGAGCACTGGCTGCTATTCCAGAGGTCCTGAGTTCAATTCCCAGCAACCACATAGTGGCTCACAACCATCTATAATCTGGCACCCTCTTCTGGCCTGCAGGCATGCATGCAGGCAGAACACTGTATGCATAATAAATAAATCTTAAAAAAAAAAAAAAAGATAAAAGCATTGGCAGGATGCAGTGGCACACACCTGTCAATCCCAGCACTTGGGAGGCAGAGGCAGGCAGATGTCTGTGAGTTCGAGGCCAGCCTGGTCTACAAAGTGAGTCCAGGACAGCCAAGGCTATGCAGAGAAACCCTGTCTCAAAGAAATAAAGTAAAATAAAAATATTAAAATATTAGCTTAAAGGAAATGGAAAAAAATTTTTTTAAATGAATAAAGTAAACATGACATAGTCGTATATGCTTGTAATGCCAGCACTTGGGCAGATTACACAAGAGGATCCTGAGTTCCAAGCTATCCTGGGCTCTATAGAAGGAAACTCAGGGCTTCAGGAAACTCAGCCCAAATAATAACAAAGCTTCTCCCTCCCCAGCCCCAGCCCCAAGAGTGATAATATTTAGCATGTGAGAAACCCTAGGCTCAAACCCTTGCACCAAAAGAAGAGCAACCAAACAGGAAAACTCATCCACAAACAATCCTTGTATTATAAAAGGACATCTCTCCTTAACGTTTAGTCAATGGGAACACTGCTGCTCAGGGATGTGTTTGCTCTTGAGCTCCTTTGCACCTGTCTGAGGAGCTCTCCAAGTCCATCAGCAGGTGGATTCTCAGAGCTGGAGGGTTCTTGAATCCTACCACCTGCACTTTTAGCTAAGATCTTCTGAAACTTTGTTATTTGTTTGAAATCTTTTCTCGCAATCTTTTTTCATCTTGCTGTATTGTGTATGGTTTGCCTGCACCTATGCACATGCGTACAGTTCCTATGGAAGCCAGAAGAGGACATCAGATTCCCTGGAAGTGGACTTACAGCTAGTTATTATCCATCATGTGGGTGCTGGTAACGGAACCTTGGTCGTCCAGAAGAGTGGCCAGTATTCTTAACTGCTGAGCCATCTCTCCATCTCCGTCCTAATCTTTTTTTTTACATGATTACTTATTTGTTTGTGTGTGTAGATGTTTGTCTGAGGTATCCTCCTACCACTCTCCATCTTGTTCTTTTAAGGCAAGGTCTCTCCTTAAACCTGGGGCTTGCATTTTTCACCTAGGCCAGTAGCCAGCAAACCCCACTGATCCTCTCGTTTCTGTTCCCTTCAGTGCCAGGGTTAAAGGTGTGCATGGAACCACACCTTTTGTGTGTGCTACAATCCAAGCTCCAGTCCCCATGCTTGCACAGCAGGCACTCTCGGCCACCTTTACCCAATCGCTCATCAGCATAAAGCTCACCATTTTTTGTCCCACTTTGGAACAATGAAAACCAACCTTTCCTTCTTTCTTTCTTTTTCTTTTCTTTCGTGTGTGTGTGTGTGTGTGTGTGTGTGTGTGTGTGTGTGTGTGTGTGGTCTGTCTGTCTGTCTGTCTGTCAAGAGTCATTTGGAAGCTATAAGGACCGTTGCAGTATTTGTGGAGGGTCAAGCCATATGAAACATAGAGGAGGCTAGCTGTAGATTCTGCCATATAAAGAATGTAACTTTCTTACTTTCCTGAAAACACTAAAACAATTTCTGTATTCGTCCTTGGATTGATCATATCGTCAACTATGTAGTTGCTGATGTCGTTTGGGGATGCTGGTACCCATGGCCTGCTTACAAAGAGAAGCCCTATTTTACACACCTTGCTTCCATTAAGAATCCAATCACTTCCAGACCTTTTGGCGTTTGTTCGTACTCCTTGTAGGTCACTATCATGGAAAACAAATGTCAGTCAATTGGTAAAAGTCAAATTACACAAAAGCTATTATGTAAGGTTGCCAAGTATTAAAAATCCTAATATTAGAAATGGTCACAGAATGACACTAAAGACAATCTAACATACTGTAAAGATCTGACACGGGTGAATAGATGAAGATTAAATGAAACTAGACAACTGTACATAATTCACAGAAGCCCAACTCTGATAACATTTCAAGGCTTGCTCTCTCCAGAGAATCATGGAGCACCATGTACTTACCTGTAGTGATAATTGTGGGATTTTGGTTTCATTAAAAAGCACACAAATATCCTAAGAATATGCTTTCATTTTAATCCCAGGTGTGGGGATGATGGGGCTGCTTTGCAGCAGCTGATTATGATTTGCCTCGTGCTCTAGAGGGGCATAGTTTGCCAGCTACAGATGGTTTCTGTGATTGTATGACACTTGGAATTCTGGGACTTTTCAGAAGGTATTTAAATACTAGGAACCTGGTAGGTGGAGTGGGTGACTGTTGGTTGTTCAGGGGAGTTGTTGGTTGGTTGCTGGTTGTTGTTGGCTATGGTTCGTTAAGTCATTGTGCACAAAGAAGAAACAAGAAGAAATTAAAAATCCTGACAGCGAGGATCAACCTTGTCCCAAGGAACTTGATGCCCCCTGATCAGCAGGCAGTAGTCTAATGATAACTCCGCCTCCTTTCCAACCCATGACTTTACTAAGGGATCTCTTTCCTTTCCTCTGTGCCCTTTTTCTCTCTCATTATCTAGTGTTAGGTGTTGAAAGGGTAGAAGAAAAGAAGTGGAGAAGGGTGGAAGAAAAACCCACAAAATAGCAAAGACAAGCAACAGTTACCTGCCTTTACTTACATTGGTTCCTAACACTATTTTTACATCCAACATAATAGTTTTTAAAAAACAGGGGCTGACCCTAGCATGGTGGCGCACACCTTTAATCCCAGCACTCCAGAGGCAGAGGCAGGTGGATCTCTGTGAGTTAGAGGTCAGCCTGGTTTACAAAGTAAGTCCAGGACAGCCAAAGCTACACAGAGAGACCCTGTCTCAAAAAACAAAAAACAAAAATAACAGGGGCTGGAGAGATGGCTTGGTAGTTACAATGCCTTGCTGCTCTTACAGAAGATCTAGGTTCAGCTCCCCAGAACCCACATGGTGGCTCACAGCCATCTGTAAATCCAGTACCAATGCCCTCTTCTAACCTCCAAAGGGCCATACATGTGGTGCACACACATACATGTAGGCAAAAACATACACATAAAATAAATCTTTAAAAGTTTAACATTTTTCAACTGCCATCCTCCTAACAAACCATCTCTTGCAAGGAGTGTATCTTCCTATATATTTCCACTTGAAATATGAAAGGGGGCTGGAGAGACGGCTCAGTGGTGAAGAGCTCTTGCTGCTCTTCTGAAGGACCCAAATTTGCTTCCTGGCTCAAAACTACCTGTAACTCTAGCCTCCAGGGCACCCCAATACTTTCTTCTGACCTCTGTGGAAACCTGAATGCACACGTACACACCTGCTCTCACATATATACACATAATTTAAAAAATAAAAATATTTTAACGTAATGGTATTCAAAAGAGAAAATCATTCATTTACTTGCAGTCTTCTGAGAGAAGATTTGATATGTAGCTCGGGCTGTCATGGGTTTACCGAATAGCTGACCTCAAACTAAGGAGCCTCTTGCCTCAGTCTCACAGGCATAATTTATCCCCTGAATAATGTTTGTAAAATATATCCTTCCAGTATTTCTCAGTGGATATAAACAAACACATGTAATTTTTTTATAAAATTAGAACCATATATGTTTTTTATTTTAATATCTAGTATTTTTCTGTAAGATATTTTTTTGGTTTTGTTTTTTGTCTTTGAGACAAAGTCTCTCTATTACGTAGCTCTGGCTGTCCTGGAACTTGCTTGTAAATCAGGCTGGCCTTGAACTCACAGAAATTCACCTACCTCTGATTTAAAAGATAATTTTTATTTACATTTTAAAAATTTATTATTTATATAATAGTTTACCTGCATGTACACCTGCATGCCAAAAGAGGGCACCCAATGTCATTATAGATGGTTGTGAGTGACCCTATGGTTGCTGGGAATTGAACTCAGGACTTTTGGAAGAGCAGATGGTGCTCTTAAACTCTGAGCCATAAGCCAGGCGTGGTGGTGCACACTTTTAATCCCAGCACCTGGAAGGCAGAGGCAGGTGGATTGCTGTGAGTTTGAGGCCAGCCTGGTCTACAAAGCGAATCCAGGATGGCCAAGATAACATAGAGAAACCCTGTCTTGAAAAACCAAAACAAACAAACAAAAAAACCAAAATCAAACCAAACCAACCAAACAAACATAAACCTCTGAGCCATCTCTCCAGCCCATATAAGGATTTTGTTTTAATTACATGCATTATTTGGGGGAGTGCATGTTTGTGTGTGTGTGCACACACTCATAAGCATGCCGGAGGTCAAGCCAACTTTTAGGAGTCAGTTTTCTTCCACCATATGGATCCTGGGAGGAGATCTAACTCAGATTATCCAGCTTGGTAGCAGGCATCTTTACACATTGAGCCAGCTCACCAGCTCAAGCATTACTTTTTAAGAATCATTAATACTCTACAATAAACTGTACAGTGTATAATTAGTTCACATTTCATCCCTCTATGTGGTCCTTGTATTTTTATACTCCATGGCCCTTTAAAAAAATTACTTTCTATATTAGGCTAAGCCCAAAGACACCAGGGCCTAACCCCTGATACCTACACCACATTATATGGAAAAGGGATCTGGCAGATGTGGCTAACTTAAAGGTTTTGAGATAGAAAGATTATCATGGATTATCTGGATAAGCTCTAAATATCACAGAAAGCCTTAGGAAAGGGCAGAGCGAGAAAAAAAGAGGCAATGTGACCCTACATAATAAGCCAGCGAATACGAGGAGCCAGAGAGAGAGAGACGGGGGGGGGGGGGGGGGGGGGCGGGCAGAGACAGACAGACAAGGAATGGGCTCTTCCCTTTATCTTCTGGAGGATGCACGGCCCAGCTGATACTCTGATTGGGTCCAAAGATACCCACTGTGGATTGCTAGCCCTCGGAACTCATTTAAAGGCTAACTACTGTTAAATCCTAATGTTATAATTTTCATCATTAGTATCAGTTCCTAAAATTTGTACATGGGGTGTTAAAACAGTTGTTCCAGAGACTGGAGATGTGACTAAGAGCACTTGCTTCTCTTGCTGAGGACCTGGATTCAGTTCCCAGCGTCCACAGCAGGGAGTTCACACCAGGAACTCCACTCCAGGAAATCAAAAACCCTCTTATGGCCTCCAGGGTCACCCACACACAGAGATACAGACACACGGGCACAAACACATAAAACAAACAACAACAAAACTCGGTTGTCCCATGAAGGGACATAACCAGGAAGCAAAGGCAATGGCATAGGTTTGCGGCTTGTCCTGAAAACTTTTCCCAGTATGCACGAAACACCAAAAACGGTTTAAATATATGCAACCTAGTAACATGACAAGAACACAGACTCTCATAGTATCTTTGAGTATTACCTCAAGTTTCCCTGATTCCGACATTGAGACTAGAGATTTTTCACAGTATCCAAGATCTGGCACCACAACATCTCAAATACAGTGTAATCAACAATTTGCTGTGTGCATTCTTTTAAAAAGACCTCCTTTCTCATTTTTCTTTTTCCTCCTAACATGAGGAACCATAATAATTCTCTATCTTATATGAACTGCTATCACCGAATGAGAACGAATGTGAGAAATCAATGTTGAGAACACTTACAAAACCCAAAGCATCGTGTAGATACACGTGAGTGAATACCACAGTGTCGCCTGTGAACACAGAAGGGGAAGGTCTGCTGAAACAGAGAGTATGTAAGTGTGCGCGCCACAGCAAGCACACCGTGTAGAGCCAGCCCACTGTCTCATTCCGTCTTCAGGCATGTCACAGTCAGGTTGCCAGGCCTGCAGCGTACAAGGAAGCACCTTTTCCCGCTCCATCACCTCACTGGCCCAGCAATGACAAGCTGTCTCTAGAGGCCAAATCCAAGTAAAGAATAAGTGGTCAACCCGTCTCTGACATAAGGCAAAACTAACCATCCCATCTTCTCTACTCTTTCCCTCTCATGCGTGTGCCCTTCTTCCTTGGAATGCTTCTGGTTTTCCACTCTCTTCCTCTTTAAACGTGCATCCGCAACAGCCTGTGTCCAGAGTTCCAGATGGGCATGTTTAACAGCCCATTCAACACATCCCACTTAAAAAATCAAACAGCAGCTAGGTAGAGGTGCACACTTTTAATCCCAGCACTTGGGAGGCAGAGGGGGGTAGATCTCTGTGAGTTCAAAGCCAGCCTGGTCTACAAAGACAGTGTCTAGGACAGCCAGGGCTGTTATACAGAGAAACCCTGTCACAAAAAACAAACACACAAACAAACAAAACAAAAAACATAAAAACTACACCATGCTGAAAACACATCCCATACCCTACTAGTATGTTTTCATTACACCATGTTGATATCTTGAACACAGCATATATTAACCCCTGGTTTGGCATTATTTGTGTGCAAAAAAAAAAAAAATTGCCTTGCTTTCAGGCTGGAGTTTCACATTAAGAATTATACAATGTTCCCTTTAGTCTTGTGTACAGCTCAGAATCACTTATAAAGCATACACGTCACCTAGTACCCATAGGGACTTGGGGACTTGGTTCCAGGACCCCCATTCCCATATACCAAAACCTACAAATTGTTACATACAACCTGCGCACATTTTCTCACATACTTTAAATCTTAATTTCCAGATAATTTATAAATTCTACATAAATAGTTGCTATCCTGTGTTTTCTAGGAAACAACGACAAGAAAAATGTGTACACTTTCAGTACAGATGCAATTATTTTTTTCCAAGTGTTTTCAATCTGAGATTGTATAAATCCATGAATGCAGCACCCACATTCATGGAGAGCTGTGGAGAGTGGCTAGCAAATGTTCCTGTTAGGACACTGCTTCTAAGAATTCAGAAGCAGCTAAAGGCAGACTTACCTTCCAGCACCAGGCTCTGTCATTGCTATGGCACCGATGCACTTGCCAGCCGTCATCTGGGGGATGAACTGGTCAATCTGTTCTTTTGTGCCATAATTTGCGATATAGGGCATGACGATGTCAGAATGAAGGCTGAAACCAGGGCCTGTGCAATTTGAGTATGCCCTTAGAACAGAAAATGAGAGGAACACGGGACCATAAAGTAGCTATTTGGTTGTTTTAAGTCTTTAAGTTTCTTACTGACTAGCACAGCAAAGAATTATAAAAGGTTTCACTGTACTGTGTGGTAACAGCCTGCTTTCTCATAAACCCTCGACCTTCCTAAAGGCCACCTCTGTTTCTATTGACCTTTTAATTGTAGGCTCTGATATCGTAATGGTGCCTTAGCAGCCCCTCCATACATAGGTACTCATTTGATGCACTAAGAGAAAAAATACTGAATATATATATATATATATATATATATTCATTCCTGAGAGAGCAACTGTCTTATTACTGAGAATGATTTAGGGAGATTCTAATGTAACTGCAGTCAACTTATGAACTTTTTATTTTACAATTTTCCTTATAATTTTTATGATTAAGACCAACTGCTTTCAATATTTAAAAATTACGTTCTTATATAGATGTAAAATATTCCAAATCCAAATAAAACATTGCATGACTTATGTATTTCTCCTCCCACAGTAGTACATTTAGACTGCATCACAATTTAAGGGTTCATGACATTCCTCTTTTTTAAATAAACTATGTTATTTTCTTAAAAAAGATTTGTTTATTTATTTATTTTCTGCATATGAGTGCTCTATCTGCATGCATACCTGCATGCCAGAAGAGGGCATCAGATCTCATTACAGATGGCTATAAATTGAACTCAGGACCTCTGGGAGAACAGTCGTCAGTGCTCTTAACCACTGAACCATTTCTCCAGCCCATAAACTATGTTCTTACAGTAAATTCCCTGAATGACACCCTGGCAGGAACATGTTCATTCATCTTTCTTATACTTATATTTAATTCCCAGAAATATTTTTTTTTCTAATTTTTAATGCAACTGATGGTAAATCAATGTGTTACTTTTATAACTATCTTGTCAGTATCAGGTACCAGGATTTGTCACTTTCACAAATTTTGCAGATAGATAGAAGGTTTTATTTTTAATGGAATAACTTCCCACAAACCAAACTTGAGTACACGGTGCCCGCTCCCATATTTCCCACTGAATTTTCCTTCTTCCAAGAACTCTAGAAAGTATTTCCAGGATCACTTCAGGAAGGATAACTTAGAAAACAAGTTGCCACCTGAATGAAGGTCTCCGTACTTACTGCTCCTCCCAAGTCACTGCTGTGGAGAAGAAGTCTCCCCCGATGCCGCCATGTTTTTCTGCAATGTTGATGCCAAGCAAGCCTTGCTTGCCAGCTTTTTCCCAGACCTCTCTACTCACTTCTCCAGCTTTCTCCCATCTGCAAGTAACAAACAAAATCAGACAGACTTCCTAACGATTACATAAACAGCCACACTGGGAATTAGAGATTTGTGCAGGAGCGTGTCCTTAATTTAAGGCAACTGATGATACCAAAAAACAGGCATTTCAAAGTGCATCAGTTCATGTTATTTCTCCTTTTTTTTCTTCCTTATCTTTGCCACCTTTTGCCCCCTCCTAATCTATTGACCACACCCATAATTTTTTTCCTGCAGCTACCATGGGTAGTTGATACTCCAGGGCACAAACTTAGTTTTTGCCATATAATGATGAAAATCGCCCTAAAAGGACTTGTAAATACTTTCCACATAACTCCTTAAAATGCTGACCCTAAACCAGTCATGGTGGCTCACACTTTGATCCCAGCGCTGGGAGGCAGAGACAGGCAGATCTCTATGAATTTGAGGCCAGGCTGGTATACATAGAAAGTTCCAGGGTAGCCAGTGCTACACAGACCTTGTCTCAAAAGGAAATTTTTTTCACAGAAGCTGGCCCTACATAATATTTAAAACCCATTTGCAATGTAGTAAAATTAGTGAATTTTGAAATGCAACAAAATTCCTCTTTAATACAAATTAATTTTTTTGTTCAACAGTAAAATGGTTAATCAAGAGATGGGGTAAACAGATGGCTCGGGGGTTGAGAGTACTTGTTTTTCATGCACAGGACCTGTGTTCCATTTCTAGCACCCACATGGTGGTTCGTAACTTATCCTTAGTGGCAGTTCCAGTACACACAGGCTACACAGACACACAGTCATGCAAAACAAACTTCCTCCCTCTTGAATGATACATTTTTAAAAAACCAGATGTGGTGGCACAAGCTTGTAGCCCCAGATACCTGGGCAGGTGAGGAAAAAAAAATATGCTTGGGCCTAAGAATTCAAGACCAGTTTGGGAAACATAGTGATACACGAGGTCTGAAAAATAAAATTCCTAATATTAATAGTAGTAACCAAATACTTACAAAGCATAGAAGTCGTACTGACAATCTCAGCGTTATCACAGTGAAGAACACCAAACAGGCAAAGGAGGCACTTTTTGTGTCACCTCCACCAGGAAACAGTCCTTCCTGTATGCTACGTTTCAGCGAGGAGAGAGGGCACTTACTCTGCATGGTGAGGAATCACTTCTTCTTGAAAAAATTTCCTTGCACTCTCCCGGAAAATGTCGTGGTCCGAGGAGAAGATTCTCCTGATTCCAATATCAGTTAGTTTTTTTGCAGAAGGAGTTTCTAGACGTGCCTCAGCTCCAGCATGAGAAAGTCTTAAAGAGACAGCAAGAAAATTAAACCACCCATTGCTCTTTCATATCCAAGCTAATGCCAGTTGAATAACACGGAACTCAGACATCTGCTTTCGATAGGGTCTCCTCGCCTTCTGGACCCTGCCTTAGAACCCTCCCCAACCCTCCCACAAGAGCCAGAAAGAAAATAGCACTTTGTCACAATTCAACTTCTTCCATCTGAAAATCTGTGAGGTGGATGATAACCTAGCTCTAACCACAGGTGTGAGTTGAGGTGAACTGCAGCATTTCCAAACAGCGTATGGACTAAACTGCATAAATCCCAGCAGTGCGATAGAGAGGCAGTGGTAAGTTTTCATGACACATACAATTTTTTTTTTTGTTGGTTGGTTTTTCAAGACAGGGTTTCTCTGTGTAGCCTTGGCTGTCCTTGAACTCACGGATATCCACCTGCCTCTGCCTCTGCCTCTGGCTCCTGAGTGTTGGATTAAATGTGTGCACCACTGTCATGCCTGGCTTGAAAAGACCTATTTCTTTCTTTTTTTAAAAAACATTTTTTGTTTATTTATTTTGTTTACTGTGCATATCAGGTCACATTACAGATGGTTGTGAGCCACTATGTGGTTTCTGGGAATTGAACTCAGGACCTCTGGAAGAGCAGTTGGTGCTTTTAACCACTGAGCCATCTCTCCAGCCCAAAGACCTATTTCTTGATCACAGGAAGTAGAGTTAAAAACTTAAATTTCTTATGAGCTTTTGATGAACATTAATACTTATTTCTAAAGCAAGCTGATACTAAAACCAGATAAAGATCCAGGAAAAAAAAAAAAAGTAAAAGCAAAGCCCTTGAGGAACACTGATCCCATCATGGTAAAAGTCGTAGAGAAGCTAGGAGTGGAAACAGCATGTCTCAGCCTGACAAAGCTATAGCCAGCATCACGCTCAGCAGAGAAAAACTCAAACCATTCCCCTTAAGATAGGAATAACATAGAGTGATTCTCTCTACTCCTGTTTAATACAGTGCTTGAGAACTTAGCTAGAGCAATAAGACAAGAAAGCAAAATACATAGGATACAAATAGGAAAAGAATTCCAAGTATCTCTATTTGTAGATAATATGAATCTAGCCTAAGAGACTATAAAGACTCCACAAAAACTACTCTCAGAGCTAATAACCACTTTCAGCAAAGTAGTAGGATACAAAACACACAAAATTCAGAGGTTACCTCGTATATGTCAATAACAAACATACTGAAAAAGAAATCGTGGAAACAATCCCATTCACAGTACACACAAACACACACAAACACACACACACACACACACACACACCCCTAGGAATAAATGTAACCAAGGAAATAAAAGACTTCTACAATGTAAACTTTAAGAACCTGAAGAATGGCCAGGCGGAGGTGGCACACATCTTTAATCCCAGCACTCTGAAGGCAGAGGCAGGTGGATTGCTGTGAGTTCGAGGCCAACCTGGTCTACAAAGCGAGTTCAGGACAGCCAAGGCTATGCAGAGAAACCCTGACTCAAAAACAAAAACAAAACAAAAAACAAACAAACAAAAAGACATTGAAGAATGAAACCGAGGACAGCACTGCAAGTTGGAAAGACCACTTATGTTCATGGCTCAGAAGAATTAATATTATGAAAATGGCCATCCTATCCAAAGCAATCTACAAATTCAATCCAATCCCAACAAAAATTCCTCAGCTACTCTTCAAAGAAATGGGAAAAATATTGAAATTTATATGGAGGCACAAAACAGCAAAGATAGCCAAAGCAACCTTGAATGTTGCCAGAGGTATCACCATACCTGATTTCAAGTTACCCTACAGAGGATGGCAATAGAAACAGCACAACAATGGCAACAGAAGACACACAGGGAACAGTGGAGCACGGCACACAAACCTAAGTGTAGGCAAGTCCAGCTGCTGACAAAGATGTCAAAAGTATATACTTGGGAAAAGATAGCATCTTCAACAGATGGTGCTGGGGAAGCTGTATAAGAGACTAAACCTATACCGGGTGTGGTGATGCACTAGGGAGGCAGAGGCAGGTGGATCTCTGTGAGTTCGAGGCCAGCCTGGTCTACAAAGTGAGTCCAGGACAGCCAACGCTACACAGAGAAACTCTGTCTCAGAAAGAGAGAGGGGGCGGCAGGGGGACTGAGACTAAAACTAGATCCATATCTCTGACCCTGCACAAAACCAAACTCCAAGTGGATCAAGCTCCTCAATATAAGATCTGATATCCTGAAGCTCCCAGAGTAAAAGGGAGTACACTCCAACACATGAGTGTGGTTAAGGATTAGGACCTTGGTAGCACAGGAAATAAGATCAAAATCCCACAAACGTGATCCCATAAAACTAAAAAGCTGCTTCTGTTCAGCAAAGAAAACTGCCAATCAAGTGTAGAGGTGGCACACAGGATGGAGAAAACCTTTGTCGACTGTACATCTGACAGAGGCTTAATGTCTAGAATACACAAAGAAGGAAGAGGAGGAGGAGGCGGGGAGGAGGAAAAGCTAAAACCAAAATTGAAACAACCCACCTGAACAGATCTTGACACCTAAAAAGTGGTCAGCATCCTCAGTCATCAGGGAAATGCAGATTAAAGCTATTTCAAACTTCTACCTCACCTCACGTCAATGTGGCCATCAATGTTGCTAATTACAATTAACAACTAGGCTGGAATTAGTGTGGTGGAGAAACCATTACACACTGGTGTTGGTGGTAATGTAAACTAGTGAACCCACTTTGGAAAACAGTGTAGAGGTTTCCTGAAAGAGGAAGGGGCAGGGGGAAGCGCGCACACACACACACACACACACACACACAGAGAGAGAGAGAGAGAGAGAGAGAGAGAGAGAGAGAGAGAGAGAGAGAGAGAGAGAGAATGAATTAGAAGCTGGACTACCGTATGCCCCAGCCAGCGATACAACTCCCGCACATATACCCAAAAGATGCTGTATCCAATTACAGCGATCCTTATACACCCATTCATTGTTGCTGTACTCAGAAATACCAGAAGAAGACAGGCATGGTGCCGCACGCCTTTAATCCCAGCACTCAGGAGGTAGAGGCAAGCAGATCGATAACTTCAAGGCCAGCCTGGTCTAAAATGGGAGCCCAGGACAGCCAAGGCTACACAGAGAAACCCTGTGGGGGTGAGATGGGGGGCTGGGGGTTGGGGAACCTCCAGAGGATGGAATAAACATATATGTTCATTAACAAATACGATGATGAAAGTACGGTACTATATGAGTTACTTTTCTGTTGCTGTGATAAAATTCCACATTATTTGGGGCTTACATAGGGTCTATCACCATTATGGCAGAAAGGCATGGAGGTAAACGCATGGCTGAGGCAGGAAGCTGAGAGGTCACATCTTGAGCCACAAGCACAAAGAGAAAGCAAACTGCAAATGGCAACAGGCGCCACCCTAATGAGTTAGTTCCTGCAGCAAGGCCACACCCCCTAAACTTCACTAGAGGCAACAAACCAAAGTTTCAAAAGGACAGAGTGAACAGGGCACAAGACCAGCAGGTGGTCTCACCGATCCTCACAGATCCTCACCGATCCCAGGACCATGTCAAATCAAGTAGACAAAAGCTTACTTGATCCCTATAGCTGAACCGGCTGCTTTCAATCTATTGCTATTGCGTAAGCATTTTAAAGTACATGTTGTCCACAGGGATTTTCACACACTGGTTTTTTTCCTCCGTGTAAAAACAATGCTGAGATTAAGACACAATGCTTCTAAGACTCAGGTGGTAATGTTTATCAATAAATAGAGAACTTGTATGTAAGTCTGCCTAGGTCTTAAAATATTACACCCCATAATGTGCCAAAAAAAAAAAAAATTACAGAATATCAGAAAAAGAACCGCCCAAATAAACACTGTCCAGTCCAGTTAAAGGTGCTGAAGGGGATATGCATAGGACAAGAATCAAAACATTAACTTGGCAGTTAAGTTTGCTGAAACATCTATTTTCAGTTTTGAGATGCCTGGGCTGAATAAAATCAGGCTCGTCTCTGTTGTCTTTGTTTTTTACGTCAGTGTCTCACTAAGTACTACATCCCTTGCCCTGTGCCTCCAGTGTGGTTGGGGTGGGAGGGGTGGATTACAGGCCTGTGCCAACACTTTAAAGCCTCATTTACATAAAAAGGAAGAACTATAAAAGAAAGGAACCACTAGCGCACCCAGGCCCTGGGAGCTGGAGACTAAGTACATGGTCTGGGCTCGGCACAGGCCTCACTCCATAAATGCTGACTCAGACTCCGTTTCAACAAGATCTTTGGCCATTATGCTCATAAAAGTTTAAGACACCCGTGGTAAGAAATGTATAGCTCCTGACTCATCGACCATTTTCCAATAGCCTCTGAGAACATCAGATACTCAGAGTATTGGGCTGACTAGAAAAGCATTCCTACCTTAAAAGTCCTTGGAACTTTCCCAAGTCTCGCCAGGATGGGGAAGCGTGACCACAGCACTTTACTGTATCTCACAACAATGTGCTAATTAGCTCGTTTAAATGTCCTGTCACCCTAATTAACGAAGCTTTGAGCTTCCAGTTTTGCTTTATCCAATGAATGGATTTTAGGACAGGTAAAACTTTTGATCTCAGCATAAACACGCCTTAATAGTGTCTAAAGCTCTATGTTTAATTAGTTTAAGGATTTGCTAATAAATCTACAGCTAATTTATCAGACCGGGCCCTCGCCGGGACGCTGGAGTAAGAATTACTACTGTAGCTCCAGTCTTCCGGTACGCGCCCCCGTAGTCCCAAGTTCACTGTGAGATGGCAGTCCCCAGCCTCAGTTCCAACTGGGCTAAAGGTTGTTGCTACTTAGTGGCAGCGCGCCCCAGGGGTGACCGTCCCCGCCCCCGCTTCAGGGCAACGCTTTGAAAGCCAGATCACTGGACAAGCTGTAGGACGCGGGGCAGGGCGGGCCTGTGGCTGTGGCCCGAGCGAGCATTCGACGGAGCCTTGCCTTTGGGGGCGCGGCGGCCCGTGGTGGGGAAGCGGGGATGATACCCCGAGTTCTCCACGCCACAGCAGGGCAGCCCGGGGTCCCGGAAAGAAGGCCCCGTTCCTTAGCTGCATCGGCCCGGCTTGACGGCCGTACCGCGCTACAACCCATCCCCGGGACCCCGGCTGCCCGCACCCTAAGCTGGACCTGCACTCACCGGGCAGAGGGCGGCGGGCATGGCGCGGAGCGGGCGCCCAGGACGCGCAGGGAGCGGAGGAGCAGGCGCGCAGCCATGGCGGGACGAAGGGCAGCGGACGGGACTCCCAGGCTCCGCAGCGGACGAAGGCGGGCGGCGGGGCGGCCGGGCGGCGGGGCGGGCCTCGGGGACAGCCAACTGCGGGCGGGCCGCAGGGCGGTGCCGCCAGCTCGGGCGGGGTTTGCGCCGGGCCCTGCGCATCCCCGACTAGCGCCTTCCCCCCCCCCCCCCCCCCCAACACACACCCCGTGCGCCCTCCCCGCCCCACCGCCGGGCTGAGCGAGGGAGAGTCGGGAGTGGAGCAGCGCAACGCACCCGAACGCCCCGCGCTGAAGTGTGCATGAAATCCATTTTCTAACTTTGGAAGGCTCACTCCATGCTGTCTGAATACTCTCTGTAAAGGATTGTGCTTTCTTTTCTTTTCTTTCTTTCTTTCTTTCTTTTTTTTTTTCTTTTTTCTTTTTTTTTTTTTTTTTTTTTTTTTTTTTTTCCTTGCAAAAGTTTGTAGCCACTCTCTGAGGGGGGAAAAAAGAAGAAATATATTTGATACGGAAATAATAGTTGGTTCAGTTCTCTCTCCAGTTGAACTTGAATTCATGTATATGGTCGCTTCCTTTGTTGTGTTTTGTTTTAGTTCAATGACAGCTGTGCTGTTTACGTTTATGAATCTGACGTTTTGTAATGGGGAATACCCGAAGATTTTGAACTCCAAAGGAGTCCAGATTAGATTTCTAAAGAGGCTAAGTCAAGGAGAACAGTCACTGATTCAGAAACAATGAAATAGTGAAAGTGAAAGATATTTTTCCACAGTTATAGTTTAATAAACACCCTCATTTTCCTCTTTTATCTTGGCTCCGTGTTTGTTGTTAACTATGTTGTGATGAACCGAAAGGAAACGTAAATTACACAAATACGTAAAGCCATTTGAGCAGGGCATGGTCCTGAAAGTGAAAGATACGTTTTGTTAGAAATCAACAACCGACCCTAACTGAAAGTAGGACATACAGAAATGTTTAAAAGGAAAGGTTTAGTACTTCATAGAGCCAACAATCTGGGAGGACATTAAGTCTTTTTTTTTTTTAATTTCTTCAAGAATATTTTAGGGGGCTGGAGGGATGGCTCAGTGGTAAGAACACTGACTGCTCTTTCAGGGGTCCTGAGTTCAATTCCCAGCAACCACAGAGTGGCTCTCAGCCATCTATAATGTGATGTAATGTGTACTGTATACATAATAAATAAATCTTTTTTAAAAAGAATATTTCAAATTATATTGTGTGTGTGTGTGTATGTAGGTATGATGTATGTACGACTTGTGTGTGCAGGCATCAGCTGACCTAAAGCACTCTCATTTTGCCTTTCTTCGTTCCTTTTGGTTTGTTTAGTTTTTAGTTGGTTCCCCCACCCACACCCACCCATACCCCATCTTTTTTCATCATTCTAGAAGTGACTTGATCTGGATGAGTTTGGGGTTTTTGTTTGTTTGTTTCCAAATTTCCAAGTGGCAGAATTAATGCAAATTACATGTGCCCTTGATCTTGTTCGATTACATTCCTGCTAAGGCTAATTGGAGCCACACCTGTTCACCTGGTTTCTTTATCCTGAAGTTTCTGTTTCCTTTTATAAAATAAAAACAAACAACTACAAGTAGTGTGTGTGTGTGTGTGTGTGTGTGTGTCTGTGTGTGTGTGTGTGTGTGTGTGTGTGTTTCTGAGGGTAGGATTCCAGACTTGTACATACATGTAACAAACGAGCTTCTAAATGCAGAATCAATTGTTATTACCTCTCATAGTAAAAGAAAACCGCCACACAAGCCATCAGTGAGCTACGGATAATTTATTGAACGCCTTCTCCCAGCTGATCATGATCATGGCCACAGAAAGCACTTGGGAGCCTAACAGTGACATCAACTTGCTTTCAAGGCCGTCTCTCTCTCTCTCTCTCTTTTTTTTTTTTTTTTTAATTAAAAATCCAAATGCAAAAGTAACACATTTTGGCTAACTGTTCAAAGCAATATTACATTTTTGACTCACTAGACAAAGTACTATCAGCTAACCTTTAAGCTGATTGGTTCCAAGTGAGGTAAGTGAGGTGGAGGTTCAGGTCTTCCAGAGTGTAGCCGGAGTGTGGCCAAGAGCAGCGATTGCGTAGAGTCCAAGCTGAGTGTAGCCAAATGTGGAGATAACAGAGCACAAATTATGACACCAGTGACTCATAGTAAAATATAAGGTTAACTTGACCCTTTGGCAGGGCTGACTACTGTCAGCTCTTGAGAGAAAGAGCAGATAGATGGACAGGGAGAGCACATTAACACCAGAGGGAGCAAGACCGCCAGGAGAAGGCATTCTCTTGTTAACACCGGATGACCTTGGTGCTACAAATGGCCTAAGGTTCACAAAATTCTTTGAAGAAATAGACTTAAAAGATAGAAGATATGGAGATTTGACTCACAGTTACAAAGAAGAGCCCCATCAGAGACAGCATTTCCTAGCAACTGACTCACTACATTGGAGATTTAACAAAACAAAACAAACATACAACCCCCTGCCGCCCCCCCCCCCCACTTCCCTGGCAAAATGGTAAACAAAGAGAACAAAGGGAAGTTAAGCCATGGGTAGTCTTGGCACTTTTTTTTTTTTTTGGTAGCCTGTCACAGTTTATTTGGATTAGACCTCCTTATATTAACTGTTTAGGGGGCATTGGGAGGAGAAACTTATAAAAAGTTCCCTAGGTCAACACCCTAGGTCGCTTCCGAGGTGGTAGGGCCCTGTCCAGCTTGGGCTGAATTAAAGATTGCTGTTGTGTTTACAGAGGTTTTGAGTCTTCTGGTTCATTTGGGGTGGGATCTCAAAATCTAGGGGCAGCATTCTGAATAACTACTTCTAGGAAGCAGAGTAGAAAAAGTAAAAAATTTTGAACTTAATTTCACCTTATAAACAGAATGGAAATGGAACACAAAAATGGCTGCAGCTTATGTCAAAGAGCAGGCCTCAACATTAATGTGATATAAAAGGTTAAACAATAACCAAGATTTCACAAACTCCATTTGTATATCCCTTGTAGGAATATGACATATATTACTTGAGAGTTCTATAAAGCATGCCTTTTTAGAGGGTGTGAGACAGTGTTTCTTCATATTACCCAGACTGATGCCACAAACTTCTGTACATTTAAGCAATCCCCCTGCTTCCGTACCTGAGTAAGTAAGACTAATGACATGTCGCGCCAGCAAGAAAGATGCAACCACCAAGTTCTTCTCCAAGCAGTTTACTCAAGCTCTTCATGCAAGCAACTCCCCCGAACCACACCCGTCACGCACTAATAAGGCATACTATCATCCAATCCATTCACGCCACGTCTCGCAACCTCATAGGTCCACGAAGGCGGAACTACCGCAGGCAGTGGGCTATATCCAAATAAGGACTTGTTTGTGTTCTACAGAGGCGGCTCTGGCGGCGTGCCAGGCGCCATCTTAGGATGCGGTCCTGGGGGGGGGGGGTCTCTCCACACTGACATTTTCCACTGTGCCCAGGAAAGGGCGTGCTTTCATTAACTGAAATGTCAGTGGCAGCCAGAACCTTATGTCAATGGATATACCTAAACTGACCATTAAAAAATAATGAAGAGCTGGGCATGGTGGCACATGTCTTTAATCCCAGCACTCAGGAGGCAGAGGCAGGTGGATCAATGTGAGTTCCAGGCCAGCCTGGTCTACAAAGTGAGTCCAGGACAGCCAAGGCTACACAGAGAAAGCCTGTCTTGAGAGAGAAAAAAAAGTTTACATTTGGTGTGATGGGGAATGAAAGGTGCTTATGGCTGAGGAGGGCAAAAAATAATTCATTAATTCATTCCACCAGAAGTATTGCCTTTCTTCTAATTATCAAAGTATAACCTTATGTAAGATAAAATACATGCTTTCAAAGGGGCAGTCATATGCCTGTGAGTGGCAAGGGCTGGAGAGATGGCTCAGTGGTTAAGAGTACTTATTGGGGTTCAATTTCTAGCATCCACATGGTGGCTCCCACTTTCTGTAACTCCAGTTCAAGGAGATCCGAGGTCTTCCACAAGCACTCAACACACAAGTGGTGCACCGACATACATGCACATAAAATAAAATAATAATAATTAGTATTTTTAAGGAAAGTAAGATTAGAACATATAAAAGTATGGTAAAAAGGAGAAAAGTGATGGTGCAAACAAACAGAACAGAGCAGTGGTGATCTTCTTGAGTTACTCCTCCTTTATTAACTTTATTAATGCGAAATAGAAAATGCATCGGAAAGAACATTCTAGACTGAGGCTGAAAAAAAAAAAAAACACTTCTCTTGGAGTTTCTTTAATCATTCTGTGTCTCTGTTTCCTTACTTGTAACATGGAGATATTAATAGCATCTACCTCATACCCTTGTTGTGAAGCTAAAACAAGGCCAAGTATGTAGAGCACTCCTTCCGGGCGCAGTAGGAGACCAGTACACAGCACTGTCATGACTGTGTGTCCTCAACCCGAATCCAAGAGAAAGGTGTGCTCTGCCCAGCTTACCAGGGAAACATAAAAACCGGAGAACCAGACCCTTCTTCTGGGAAGTGTTTGCAAAAGCTGGTCCTGCTAATCCTTCTTCTTCTTCTTCTTCTTCTTCTTCTTCTTCTTCTTCTTCTTCTTCTTCTTTTCTTCTTTTCCTGCACAGTTTGTGTAGTCCTTGTATTGTTTCTAGACCCCAAAGGAGGAAAGCATAGGATACCAATCACTCCTCTTTCTTTTTTGTTCTTTCCATTGGAGGAAAAAAAAAAAAAATAGGCAGATAGTATCAAAGTGTCCCTTAGTAGCACGGTTTAAGGAAATGCTGCCCTTAGTGTCCTTTAACATAGAGTTCATAAACAACTCAGGGGAATTTTAAAGTTGATGTTAAAATAGGCTAAAGGACAAAAGAATTTCATTTGTCCGTAGTCTAAAACCAAGTACTGCTTCTGCCTTGATGTTCTGATCTGGTATAAACAACTGTTGACAATGTTAAACTTTAACCTTTTTATCTTTAGCAGGGGTCAGAACATTCATTCCTCAAGGGACAGAGTAACTTCTAGGCCATGAGGGATACTGGGGTTCCCCACAGACTTGGAATCCTTAAAAGTCACTCAGCTATGAAAATGAAGGAGATAGAATCACCATCAAACAGGTCACACATCAAGAAGGCAGGACTTTTCAGGAATATGGGGCCAATGAATGGGCTAAAGTTCAGAGGTTATCTAACTAAAAGAAAAGCAAGGCAGGTGTGAAGAGAGCAAGGCTCAGCTGGAATCTTCTCTGAGTATGGAAACTACAATAGCTCGCCTGGATTTTCTGAGGCCATATTAAATCAGGGTTGCCTAGAACAGTCCAAGCACCTGGAGGCACGAACTTTAGGGGTCTAGCATATAGTATTTAAGGCATTTCTTACTCAAGACTGAAGAAAAATAGCACCTGTGTCATAAGCTTGTAGGCAAGAGCTGCCCCTAGAGGCATTGCAGGTGTGGCTGCTGTGTTACATGTGTGTAGGAGGCAGAGAGGAGAGAGCTTATGTCTAAGCTCAGTGTTCTGACCTGTGACCATCTGGATGATTGGTAGACTTAACACTCCCTGAAGCAAGCCTGAGGTGAGCAGTGGTCCACCTCTGTACAGGCTCAGAGAGAGGGATTCCCAAGGCAGGAGTGACCCAGAGATGAGTAAAACCTCACCTGGGCCCGAGACAAATACTTGCATGGGACCACATGGGTGAGCAGCGGGAGAGCCCAAAATGATCACCAGTCTAGTGCCTTGAAGGCCTGGGGGGAGGGGCAGGGCAGACCAGGCCCAAGATGCCTCTGCCAGGTGCCATAAAGTATGCACAGAGCATAGTACCCCTAACACCACACCTGAGATGATCCCAGACACTCAGAGACCCTGGGTGTCACAAAGAGGAGCAAATAAGTAGTGGGGAAATGGAAGGTGAGGGGGAAGAGAAAAGAAACAGAAGGATGAAGGCACAATAAAGAGAAGAAGAGCTGGAGACTCAAGAATAGCGAGGAACAGCTTGATGTTAGTAGTTGTATCCAGTGATATCACCTGGGACCATGGTGGGATCCTGGCCTGTGCTGCCATTGGAGACTATGTCTGGGTCTGTGGCCCTGTAGCAGCAGAGGCCTGCTACCATCAAAGGCCAGGTGGTTGTTCCTGGTCTGGGCTGCTGCCCATGGGCCTGTTGATGTCTGAGGGCTGTGCAGAACTGGCCCCATCCCTCACCTGGGCATCTTGAGAGAGCTGGCCCTGGGAGCCTTAGAGCAGAAGAGCTTCCCCTGTCCCTAGCCAGCTACAGTAGGGAGAGTGGCTCACATACTGCCCAGGAAGTACAGCAGAGCTGACCCTGGTTACAGGTGTTGCAAGTGAGCCACCACTGAGGATATGAGTCTGGGAGAGCTGGCCCTGCTCCTCCCCTACAGGATAGTAGAGTTGGCCCTGATGGTGTGGGCAAAGAGCCAGCTCCTAGGACATGATAACAGGAGAACTGGCTCTGACCCTCACTGGCAGTGGCATTGGCTGCGCCAACCTTGGAAGGGGCAGGAGAGCTAGCCCCTGTAGTATAGATGTCCAAGAGCTGACAGGCTGCCCAGATCAGATATCTCCTGGGCCCAGATCCAGAGCATTGAATTGGTCCGCTCCAACATTTACCTCATCAATGAACCACTGAAGTCCATGAAAGGGTCAGTCCTACAGATCCAAAACATGACACAGATCCATCTCCATGACACAGGCCAACAACAGGATATCCAAGAGGAATCCCAGTGAGAGTCTAGTATTGATAGTCCAGCAGAAGCCAGAGGTCTCATACCAGATCAGTGGACTCCCTGCAATGAACATTTGCAAGCAAAGAAGTGTGGACAAAAGAGTGTACTGTGGGACGTACTGTGACAGACCTCAGCTATACTGTGGGGCACACTATGATACAACTACAGCTTCTACACAGGATTTTTTTTCCCTCTGTTGGGGGAGATTGCAAGGGCAGAGGGCAGATCTGAAGAGAAAGGGAGCTGAGTGGGATTGGGGTGCGTGATGTAAAATTCACAAAGAACCAATAAAAAGTTTTTTTAAAAAGCTTGTGGGGAAATTTTTCACAAAATAGAGGTAAAGATAGAATTATAATAAGCATGCAACTAATTTTGTCATCCATCCATTGCAGTAGAGACAAAAAATCATTAATTAAAGAACATTGTTTTACTTTTAAAACCTTGTTTTATCTACATGTTTTATTTACATGCCTCTATGTATAATAGTCTTTTTTTGGCCCCTTGTTTCCCTCAAAATGTCTTAGACCCAGAGACTAAATTCTCCTGCTTAAAGAGTATCAACATTCCCCCTTAAGTATTGACTTATCCTTTGACCCCTCCTCTCCTCTAAGTACTCAATACCAAACACTACATTGCTAACAAGAGATTCAAACACTATTTTTGCTCTTTGACAGAGGATTTCAATGATTTATGGAGACAGCTCAGAGTCCCTAATCTAGAACCATAGAAAAATTCTTCCCTAAACCTTTGATCTCTTGTCACGGGCCAGCCTCGATAGGTCAGGTACCCTGAGAAGGGGTGTGGAGTCAGCAATTATTCACTCAGCAGACTTTTCTCTGAGAATAAAACTTAGTGCTCTGGGGCTGGCGAAAATAGAACAGATAACACACACACACATACACACACACACCGAGAGAGAGAGAGAGAGAGAGAGAGAGAGAGAGAGAGAGAGAGAGAGAGAGAGAGAGACAGACAGACAGACAGATAGACAGACAGACAGACAGACAGAGAACAACTTTATTCTTTATCCCACAATTTATATATCCCAGCAAAATCTTGCAAGCAGTATAAAAATTATAATGAGAGCCGGGCATGGTAGTGCACACGTTTAATCCCAGCATTTGGGAGGCAGAGACAGGCGGATCACTGTGAGTTCGAGGCCAGCCTGGTCTACAAAGTGAGTCCAGGACAGCCAAGGCTACACAGAGAAACCCTGTCTCAAAAACAAAACAAACAAACAAACAAACAAAAATCTCTTGCTCAATTATCAAAAGTGTGCTTTTCTGAGCTTTAAATTGTTCCCCAAAATGTTCTGTGTCAAAGCCATTAACAAAAATACCATAATTTTACTAGCAATCTACATCTCTAAGTTCTTTCTGAGGGTGGAGGTTGAATCATAGTCTGGCTCTCGAGCCCAGATTATGTCCCTGACCAGTCAGTTCTTGTTCAGTGTTCAAATAAACTTTCATCAGTCTGAGTTTAGTATTTGAGTGGTCAGTGTGTGATTATTCCTAAACCCCTAACAATTTAATTATGGATTTTCTTGTTTTTCTTTCTTTATTTACCTTTACTCTTATTTGGGGGTGAGTGGCATGTGCTATGTTGTACATATAGCGATGAGAGGACACCTTGTGGGAGTTGGTTTTCTCTTTCCACCATATGGGTTCTAAGCATTAAGGTCATCACAACAAATAGCTTTCTCTACTGAGCCATCTTGCCAGCTCAGCTGCCTGGTTTTACAGAATTTTATTTTCACAACAGAGTCTGAGGCTTGGGTTTGGGGCTTGGAAGTGTTGAGTATGAGAAGGACTTTTTACCTGAGCATGAGGAGGACTTTACCGCTCTGTGAAATTTAGTTTGGAAACACCTAACCCTGACTGACTATCCAAGCCTTCCTTCCTGGACTTGAGCACTTAATGGCATTTACATGTAGTTGAAGAAAGAAGGGAAGAAAACACTGGAACAAAGGGAGAAAATGAGTATAGAATCTCATTCGGTACTTGCTGCCCTTATGCAAGTGTATAAGCCTCATGTCCCAGGCCAAACTTTGTTGCCTGTGCTCTCAAAGGAACACTCTGTCCTTGATGGCTGTGCAAGGTCGGGCCAGATTTCAGGATTCTGGCTGCTTGCCTGATGTTCTGTCTGAATCTGTGCTTCCCCTGAAGGCGCTGGAGGCCACAGACTTGCTAAACCCACCTACTAGGCAGAAAAAAGCCGGAAAACCCAAGGATTTTCTTAGAGTGCTTTTTCTGAGCATTCAAAGAAAGAAACGAGGTGAATATCACTTAACTCAGAATTCCTGGGAGCAGAGCTGTCTCAAATTTAGGAATATTGGATGTTATTTTGAGATGTCTTGGGAATAGGACCTAAGTCTAGGCAGAGTTCACTTATATTTTACATAGGCCTACATGTAGGCAGTTCATTTTATGCAATGTTTTAGTGCATCTCTCTTTTGATTAAAACCTACCAAGAGATCAAATGTGGATTTGTTGCTCGTTCTGTCGTGTCCGCATTCAAAAAGTGTTGCGTGTCACACACTTAAGATTTCTGAATCCGGGACTCCACCTGTTTTAATTTTTCTTGTCTCCACAGAGGGAGAATTTAACTATAAATTGTACCTTCGCCATGAGTTTTTCTTCAGCTACTTATGGCGAGAATGCAGGTTACCTGTACTAGAATGTGCTGCCTTTACAGCTGAAAAGAGTTCTGGGAAAAAAAGTCATCCTCATGGGAAGATGGCCAAAGAGTTGATAAACAATATCCCACTCTTTCCATTTAAAAGTATTAATCTCTTTGGGGATATTGAAGAGAGCAGCTTCATGAGACACAATGCTAGACATGAGTTTGGAGGTATTTTCACTTAATTAAGCAAGGGCAGCATGTTTTTGAGAAATTTGTATTTCTACAAATAATACTATACATGCACACACACACGTGTGTGTGTGTGTGTGTGTGTGTATTAAACATATTATATACACAAGAGGTGAGGGAGGGAAGAGGGGAGTTTCTTCCTACAACAGAGGCAGGGTTCTGGTTCTTGGGGGGGAGGGGAGAATACAAGTATTCATTGCTATATTAAGTTTGTGTCTCATTCTTATAATCCAAGATTCAAGAATTTAGGTAAGAACACAGTCGAGGCCTGAGGTCAAGCCTGTTTTCACATTTAGCTCTTAAAAGGCAGAGTTAACTTATGTCCGCCTTTCGGAACTTCAACTACAGATAACACTCTTGCTGGCGATAACGACACCAAGACAATAGAGAGCAGTGACTCTGGCTTCTCTGCTCAGAATTAGTATTGGTTGGATTTCTTATATCGGGATTTCGGATTTCAGGAGAACGGGATTACTCTCATCAGGATACTGCAACTTTCTTACAAGCAAGTATTTTATTCAAGGTGACCACTGTTGTGAACGAACCTTCACTTACTGGGCCATGTACAACTTCTGGCAGACGGCAGGAACTAACTGTGGGAAAGTTCGAGGTGGGTGAAAACTGCCCATTTCCTGGGACACTCAGCTGGGAAGCAAGGGTTCCATGAAAAGCGAGTTTCAAAACAGTGCCACTTGTACACCTGTTGACCAAACATGCATTTGTCAGCAAGCTCAAGACAATTCATGAAAGAGTTAAAAGCAAACAAGCAAGCAAACAAGGGAAGCACTCTTTGTCCTCTTCATAAGTGTTCCTGAACTTTGGTTTATTGGCAGCTGACTCAAAGACGTCCTACAATCAGAATTCTGTTATTATGTGTGCATTGTATACATGTTGATGTGTTGTATACATGTGGTCATGTTTGTGCATACACATGTATATGAAGGACAGTGGGTGACTTGGGTATCTTTGCTCTCAATGAATGATAGTTCTTTTTTTTTCTCTTCCTTTCTTTTTTTTGTCATTGTAAAGTGTGCTGGCTAGTTTTATGCTAACTTGACACAAGCTGGAGGCATCAGAGGGGAGGAAGCCTCAACTGAGAAAATGCCTCCATGAGATCAGTCTTCAGGCAAGCCTGTAAGGCATGTTCTTAATTAGTGATTGATGGGGGAGAGGCCATCCCTGGGCTGGTGGTTCTGGGTTCTGTAAGAACAGCTTGCTCAAGCTGCGGTGAGCAAGCCAGCAAAGCAGCACCTCTCCACGGCCTGCGCAAGCTCCTGACTCCTGGTTCCTGCCCTGCTTAAGTTCCTGTCCTGACTTCTTTCGATGATGAACAGTGATGTGGAAGTGGAGGTCAAGTAAACCCTTTCTACTCCAAGTTGCTTTCGTTGTCATGTTTGATCACAGAAGCAGTAACCCTGACTAAAACATTGAGACAGGGTTTTATTATATACCCCAGGTTGGCCTTATGCCTACTTCAAAGCTCAGACACCTTCACGTTGGGCAATCCTCCTGCCTCAGCCTTACGTATGCAGGTTTATAGGCATGTGTCATCATGCCTGACATGTACTCACTATTTCTTTTTTTTTTAATTTTATTAATTTATTCATATTACATCTCGATTGTTAGCCCTTCCCCTGTTTCCTCCGATTCTTCCCTCCCTCCCACTTCCCCCCTTCTCCCCTCCCCTATGTCCGTGATTGAGGGAGACCTCCTCCCCCTATATATGCTCTTAGAATATCGAGTCTCTTCTTGGTAACTTGCTATCCTTCCTCTGAGTGCCACCAGGCCTCCCCATCCAGGGGATGTACTCACTATTTCTTATTAACAGTCATAGACATTGTGATACCAAGCATTTTGAAATTATTATGGTATCAGTTCAGCACGATCCTTCCATTTTTGTTATTAGAGCAAATTATAATGATTTAAAAAAAAATAATTCCTTGGAAGAAACATTTATTTAGAATAAAAGCAGAGTGTGTGATAATTAGGATGTACAGAGGAAATATAAAATTCAGAATACAACTTCTGGAAATTCTGCCATCAGGGTTAGTTTTATAAGCAAAGTCGCTTAGCGTATTACTATCGGCCCAGGTCCAGGTACTTTAAGGTGTATAATAAATCTAAAAGCTCTCTGTGTCTTTTCTTCAGGAACTGAATGTCTAAGTGAGATAGAACCCCAAAAAATAGATATTTAGAAGCAAAAGGGGGGGGGGTGTGGTGAACAATGATAATATTTAATCAGTTCCTAAATAAAATCCAAATAATAATAATAATAATAATAATAATAATAATAATAACAATAAACAACAACAATAACAACAATAATAATAATAATTCAGAGCCAACGAGATGGACAACTGTGATTTGCCTGTCTTCTCCTTTAGTTTTTATTTATTATTGTTTTGTATTTGTATTATATTGATTTGGTATGTCCAAATCAAACCTACCAATTCTCCTACCCCTGTTCCCACATCACTTTGAAATCTCCAAGTCTGTTGAAGAGGACGTTGCTCTCTGGGCCACTTAGGCTTTATGTCTTAGACTAATTTTCAACAGTTCTTTTCTTTTCTTCTGAGTCAAGGTTTCTCTGTATCATCTTGCCTGTCCTGGTATCACTTTGTAGACCAGAGTGGCCTCAAACTCATAGAGATCCACCTGCCTCTGCCTCCTGAGTGCTGGGAGTAAAGACATGAACCACTACACCCTGCTAATTTTCAACATTTCTATGTGCATTTACCACATAGACATTTAAATAGCCACATGTTTTCTATTTTATAACCCCCAGTGACTGACCTCTCCAGAGTAGCCTAAAGAGAGTCTCATAGGTAGCATTGGCGGTGGCTTGTCTGCTTTTAACTCATGCTGCATGGCTCACAACTGGTTATGTGCTTAGTGTGCCCTCACTTGGCTCTCTGTACATGTGTTTCTTTGTCCTGAGGAAAGAAAAGGAAATGGCTGCTGAACGTATTGCCTCAGCTTGCCACACCTGCTGTCTACAGGAGTCTCATCCTCCCAGTATGATATAGTTACCATTTTAAAAAGATTTATCTATTTCTAGTGTATGTGTATGAAGGTTTTGTCTCTGTGTTAAATGTACCATGTGCATGCAATTCCTGCCAAGACCAGAAGAAGGCATCACAGATCCCCTGTAACTAGAGTTACAGATAGTTGTGAGCCCCCATGTGGGGGTTAGAATCGAACTTGGGTTCTCTACAAGAGTAGCAGGCGTTCTTAACCACTGAGCCATTCCCGAAGCCCTCCATATTATTGTTTTCAAATTTTGACTTGTCAAATGATTTTCTGATGTGTTATTTATTCTCTTTTAGGTTGATTCAATCAAGCACATGCATGCACATGTAGTTATAAAATTCTGTAAAGCCAAAAATGAGTATGACCTAGTCTCTGGCCACACATACTTGTCTCCTGAGAGAGATACAGACATACACCACACAATGGAGTAAGAGACACAATTATAAAAGCATCTACAAATTGCCAATCAAAAGGTGGGACATACTGGGCACGGTGACACACGCCTTTAAGCCCAGTACTGGGGAGGTAGAGGGAGGTGGATCTCTGTGAGTTCAAGGCCAGCCTGGAAAGCCAAGGCTACACAGAGAAACCCTGTCTCAAAGAAACAAACAAACAAACAAAGGTGGGACATAATTTCTTGATAGTGAGGACTACATCTTGTTTGTGATTCCCATAGTGAGAAGTCTGTGACATGTTAAAGTACTGTAGCTCCAGAATAGCCACACATACCACTCAGACTCAGGTCTCAGTCAGATATGGATGGTCTATTGAACGCAACACCCCAAGACTGACCATGGTCAGGGACACAGTGCACTCAGGAGCCAAACTGTGACATTAATCTGTTTTTTGAGCAGCCCTTTAATAGGAAAACCAAGTGCCAAAGATGGGAGATGGGGGGGCAGTAATACATTTTAAGTTCATTTTAGCTCACTAGACAAAGTCTTATCAGCTAACCTTTAAGCTGATGGGTCCCAAGTGAGGTAAGTGAGGTGGTGGTTGGTGTCTTCCAGAGTGTAGCCTGAGTGTAGTCAGCTGTAGAGATAACATAGAATATAGCCAAGTGTGGTGGTAACAGAGCAGGAATTATGACACTTTTGAGGCATAGTGAAATATCTGTTGGTGTAGGCTAACTTGATCCTCTGGCAAAGGCTGCTAATGTCAGCTGTAGGTAACAATTTGTAGGAAGCAGAGTTTAAAACATTTTTTTTAACTTATTTCACCTTATGAGCAAAATGAAAGCTGAATACAAAAATGGCTGTGGTTATGTCACTTGCAGCTATGTCACCAAGAGCAGGCCCTCGCAAAAGACTTAGTGATATTTGATAAGTGAGTGTAAGGGCTCAGGAAGTGAGTAAAGAAAAAATGAATAGGCTCCTAAGCACTTTGAAATAAACAGAGGTGTGTTTAGAGGAACCATAGATGGGGGTGTGGATTTTTCATAACTAACTATCAAATCTAATGAATATAAATGATTAGATGACAGCTTCTAGTGTGTACAGAAAATATAATGCTGCAAAATCACAAATTAAATTGAGACAGGCACCCCATCTGTCACCCATGACGTGGTAAATCCATGTGGGGGAAAGCCTATGCACAAAATTGTGGTTTTTAAATTATGTGATGAAAGTGTATTATCTGAGTGTAATTTTTTTAGTAAAAAAAAAATTGTTATTTGTACCTTTGACTTTTTCCTAACATATTTCATTACAATGTTAAAATTTGATCAGTAGGAGAACTTTGGGGGGAGGTTGTTGTTGTTGGGTTTTTTTTGTGTTTGTTTATTTGTTTTTGAGACAGGGTTTTTTTTTTTTTTTTTTTTAATGTAGTCTTGACTGTCCTGGACTCACTTTGTAGACCAGGCTGGCCTTGAACTCACAGAGATCCACCTGCCTCAGCATCCCACAGTGCTAGGATTCCAGGTGTGCACTAGCGCTCTTAGCTTGCCTCCTACTCTTAATAGCACATGGTAAGTACGTGTTGTAGGCTGAAAATACGCACACACGTGGGTCTCTAGAACCTGTGAATATATTAATTTCTATGGTAAAGTGAGAGTTGATAGCCTTTTTTATTTGTTTGTTTGTTTTTCGAGACAGGGTTTCTCTGTGTATACTTGGCTGTCCTGGACTCACTTTGTAGACCAGGCTGGCCTCAAACTCACAGTGATCCACCTGCCTCTGCCTGCCAAGTGCTGTGATTACAGGTGTGAGCCATTGCGCCCAGCTTTGTTAGACTTATTTTAAGGATTATAAAATAAAGAGATTGTTCTGAATGCCTGGGGCACAGTGTAATCAGTCACGGCAATGCCTTACAGCAGCCAGTAGAAGATCAGCTTTCCTCAAGAGATTCCAATGCTCATTCGCCGTCGAATAAAAATGCTTAGCAGATAAATAAAAGATGTGAACTCTTGAAGTCCCCTGTTAGTAGTAAGGTTTTCAAGCACTGGGCGGCGGAGTCAGCCGAAGAGTGTGGGTGTGGGGCCAGTCTGAAGTACACAGGGAGAAGCTGGGGAGGGAGGGCAGAGGGGAGGGCAGAGGGGAGAGAGAGAGAGAGAGAGAGAGAGAGAGAGAGAGAGAGAGAGAGAGAGAGAGAGAGAGATGTATTTCATCGTACCTAATAGTAGTTTATACCTTTCTTAAGTTATATTATTCAAGCCAGGTGCGGTGGCACACGCCTTTAATCCCAGCTCTCGGAGAGGCAGAGGCAGGCAGATCTCTGTGAATTCGAGACCTGCCTGATCTATAAAGCAGGACAAGTGCAGGACAGCCAAGGCTACAGAGAGAAGCCTGTCTTGAGGAAAAAAAAAAAAAAAAAAAGGTTGGGTGGGGGGAGTAGGAGGCAGTTTAGGTTTGTGAGGAGTAAACTAGGGGCCTCTGTGTGAATAGACTCACTCGGCAGGGTCTGCTACTTCCACTTGTTTATTGTTCAGTGCACGCTTGTTTTGCACCCGGAGAGTGCTCAGCAGAGCGGCCATGCATCCTCACACAGAGCTTTTCAGTGGACGCCCACTCACTTCACCCAATATCGCCCATTTGGTGTGTCTGTCATCTCAACCAACAAGCTTCCACAAGCCAGAAACCCTGCTCGTTGATGTAGACTGCATGTTTTCATAAGATAGCTAATACCTACAGAGGTAAAGATCTAGAAAGTCTTCAACAAGTACCTATTTAACTTCATATAAAATCATCCTTAGATTAAAAATGAAGTATGAGGTAATTAAAAAAAAATTTAATCATTTTATAGCCTGATACTAGCCTCCTCCCCGCTTTCCACCTAGTCCTTCCCTCACACCTCCTCCCCCATACCTCATCTGCTTCTTTTCAGTAAAGGGGGCCCCTTGTCATACCCACCCTGTGTTAGGTAAGTTTTATGAAGTTGGTTCAGTAAGTGTATTATTAACCGTGGCAAGTCTGACTTCTAAGACATATACGCAACAAACAGCTCAAAATGTGACATATGCATAACAACTGTGTGTGTGTGTGTGTGTGTGTGTGTGTGTGTGTGTGTGTGTGTGTGGTGGAGAGGAAGGGTTGGCTTTCTGGATAAGACTCTGATGAATTTTTCACCATATACAAACTGACCCTCTGCCTTTAAGACTCCCAAATCCCATTTTATGGGTTCTGAAAGGGTATCTGCTTGGCAGTGGGAGAAATGTTTTAATCAAACTTTGTAGAAATGATTAAACGGGAATGTGGAATTACTAATTCACAATGGGAAATACAACCCTCATAAAAGTAAGGCAATTTAGTTAGTGTGATCGCCATGGTATTTTTTTTCTAAAGCAGATATTATCAGATGCCAAATTATATGTGTAAGGTCACCTAAGGAGCACAGTTTCTGAAGAAGGGCTGTTGCATAACTTAGACATTGGATAGGATCAGGTTACAGGACCCTTGGTAGGGCTGGCCTTCCTGAGAGAACAACTGTGCCTGAGATCCACAGGCTGCTCCCCCACTCTGTCTGCTGTCCTTCAGAAAGGACGAGGCCTCTAACTCTGAGCTTTCTTCTCTGCTTCCATTGCTGCCAAGTACCTCCTCCCTTCAAGACTGGGTCTCAGTGTGTATCTCAGGCTGGTTTTGAACTCAGTGGCAATCCTCCTCCTTTGTCATTTAGTGTTGAGGTTTACAGGCACCAGCCATCATGTGGTTCTAGCTTTTCCTCCATTTTAATTAACACAATGCTTCAAGTAATAAAAGAATGCATAGAGATGGAGAGATGGCTCAGTGGTAAGAGCACTGTCTGCTCTTCCAGAGGTCCTGAGTTCAATTCCCGGAAACCACATGGTACCTCACAACCATCTATAATATGACCTGGTGCCCTCTTCTGTCCTGCAAGTATATACGAAGGTGGAGCACTCATACACAAAATAAGTAAATACATATATTTTTTTAAAAGAATGCATCAAGTTGTCTTATTGAAAAATATTCTTTTCTTTCTTTCTGTTTTTTGTTTTTTTGTTTTTTGTTTTTGTTTTTTTTTTTTTTTTTGTTTTTTTCGAGACAGGGTTTCTCTGTGTAGCCTTGGCTGTTCTGGACTTGCTTTGTAGACTAGGCTGGCCTCGAACTCACAGCCATCTGCCTGCCTCTGCCTCCCGAGTGCTGGGATTAAAGGTGTGCGCCACCACGCCCGGCAAAAAACCATTCTTTTCATCAGAAAATCTTTCATATATTTATCCTCAGATTATCAAAAATAATTATTGGGTACCAAACATATTTCTGCCTACTTGTGTTAGCACCCAACTACCTCCTTAAAGTAAAGTCAATTACCTCTTGGCTGCTGTTTTTAATATGCAAAGCCTAAGCCTGGACATTAAAGTTGAAAGAGACTCAAAAATTGTCATAGTGGTCTTTTCTCAACCATTGGGATTGACACCAGATACAGTTTTATAAGAGTGGTAAGTGTAACAGTAGACGGTGTTCTTTAGCCTGTGTGTGTTCATCTGACTACAAGGCTTAAATAAGGCTGTACATTAAGTCCAAAGGGAAGAATAGCGGGGCCAAACAAGAGCTAGCTACTGTTTTCTTGCATTACTTTATGCCACTGGCCAAACAGTAGCAATTACAAACACAGTGAATTCAGTGAAAAATGGCTGCCACCTGCTGGCGGAATGTTTGAGTGGCTCTCCGTGAGTCTTAGCTTTCCCGATAGAAGGGTCCACGTTTTGGCAACGTCAGGTGCTCAGCCCCATCCAGTATTTGGTCTGTTAATAAATCTGAGTCAAGCAGTGTGTGCTTTTAGTTTCGGCCACTGCGGAAGCTGAGGCGAGAAGGGGTAGCTTGAGCCAGCCTTGAAAACACAGTGAGAGCTTGCCCCAAGGCAAACAAAACAACTCAACGAACAACCAAACTAATGCGTATTGAATTTGCTCTATATAAAGCCACATCGTGTGAGTCCCCTCCAGAGCACACATTCTGGATGTCACTCCTCTGAAAGTATTTCTTACCTCTGTTCTCAGCCAGATTGACAACAGTAAAATGCATTTTATAATACAACCAGAAGATGGCAATAGAGCGACATAAATTTAAGCACCAGAAGCTTTTGTGTGCTTTTATGTAGCCTTTGTCCTTCAATAGGTGGCTATGAAACAGCTCTCCAACCTTTTGTCTCTCACTTCCTGTAAAGATCTTATTGTGGGCTGAAATGCACACTGTCCTTAAAAGGGAGGGAGGCGGAGAGAAAACAAAAAACCAGCACAGGCCAATAACAAAATTCCACACGGCATCTGCACCCTCTTGCAGTGTGAAGGCAAACATAACAGAGCCTTCCTCGGTTAGGCGAGTTTGGACTTTAAGAAGTTTGTGAGAATACCAGAGGTGGGGGTGCGGGGGGGGGGGAATTGTGTGGAAAATGTCATGGAGAGTTCACAGGGGAATCTGTGATCACTGTGCCCCGTTTTCTGATGTGTATGCCACAGCTCTGAGGTTTGCTGAAAGGTTCAGGCTCAGTCCTTGTCTTTCATTTGCAGGCTGGGTGCTCAGGGGCAACCTTCCCCCACCCCCAACCCACCTTCTCTTTTCTCTGACACTCAATTTCCTTTTCTGCGGAAAAAGGAGTAAGAATAATATTGCCTGTTATCTTGTGGTGATGCCACAAGGATGAGAAGACATGATACATCTGGCTCCTTGACATGTAATAGGAAGCTAAAATGAAGTGGGCTGATATTCTTGCCACAGCAAGTGCATGGGAGAAGCTTGCTTTGTGTCAGTTTCAGTGGAATACTAATCATTGGATTGTACCAGATTTTTTTTTTTTTTGGTTGCTTGTTAAGTATATAATTAAAGCAAAATGACTGAGGCATAAAAATGCCCATGGGAGGCTACGAGTTTGTATCTAAAGTGCGTGTTAAGTAACTAAGGCATTCCATCAGAACTCAGAGATTGAGGTGTTCTCTCTAGTGTTCCTTCTGTGCCTCAGGTGTTTTCTTCTTAACACGACATCCAATCTTTTAACCAAGTTACCAAATGCATACCGGCCTATTTCCCCTTATTGGTGTTGTGATTGGAAAGTCACAGAGCAGGTCTACGTGAAGTGGACTTATTTGTGACTGCGATAGCTGTAAGCATATCAATAAGTCAAGGATCTGTTCATAGCTCCAGTGATGTCAGTATTCTGTAGGGAGACAAATGTTTTCACACTGAAGTTTTTTTTGTTTGTTTGAATTTGCATATGGTAAAAGGCTTCATTGAAATTGGTAGAAAGGTTCCAACCCATTGAGGGAATAAGGATTAAGGATCAATGACCTTCACAAATGTCTGTGAGCTTGGTAGGAGAAGCCACCAAGCTGACAAGTTCTTTCATACCCGTCAGAGCTGAGCTGAGCCTCAGTCAATGACGATCCACACAGTGATTACCTTTGCTGTCTTTCGAGGCATCACACTTCCTGTCCCGCTGTCAGTTTTGCTGCCTTTGGAAGAGAGACAGTGTCAATAACTGAAGAGGAGTCTTTTCCCTTTAAATAGTAAAGTTCTACCAAGAGTGGTTCTCATCTCTGGCTGCACATTAGCAACACCTGGGGCTTTAAAGGATGTCAAAGTCTCACTCCAGGTGTCCTAAATCAGAATTTCCAGGGGGCAGACACATAACTCAAATTTTAATGTTTCCTTGGTGAGTGTAGTCTGCGCAGGGTTGAGCCCACTTGAGCTCAGTGTCAGGAGGTTAGCATTCTAGCCTGGCCTTGGATAATATTTTTATAATGCTCCTGTCCTGGTTTCCCAAACTCCCTTCTAGGGCTTTTATTCTCCTTGTCATTTCTATGGCACCTTTCAGCACACCAACCACTGACTGCATAGAATCTAGTTCATCTGAAAGCATTTCCTTGGCTTCACGTCTCCTTATTATTTACAGGTCTGGCTCTCTCTCCTTGTCTCAAAGACCAAGGCCTGTTTTCTTGCTAAGGCTTTCTCTCCCACCTCAAGCCTCCTGTTATTTCAGGGCTGTGACTTCTCCATTATCCCCTCATCCGAGATAAAAAAAAAAAAAAAAAAAAAAAAAATTCAGACGCTGCAACTTTTGAGCATCCACTGTGTGCCAGGTGGTAGGTATAAAGAGGAGAAGGCAGTAGAATCTGTCAAGAAAGAACGGAGCACAGACCTAATTAGACTTCGGTGTGAACTGAGCACCAACGGAAAAACGTGGAGCGCACAGAGGGAGCAAAACAAAAGGCGTTTGCCAAGTTTTCTGCACTTATTTAGTCGTATGCTGAGAAAATGTCACTCCGCATAGTCTAAATGGCAATCAATGTTCCCCAATTTTAAAATTAATTGCCTTTTTCATTTCTGTCTATTTGTTCAATGCCAAGTTTTTTGAAAGAGCAACTTTCATTTTGTGCCTCTGGTTCTCCTTACATTTTTTTTTTTACCCCTTCTCCATTTTGGCATCCGTTCATACTTTTAACGTTATCTAGTTTACATCTTAAGATCCCATCCAATGACCACTTCCACGTAGATGATCAGTCTCGACAAAGATTGTAAGCTGATTAGCCACTAAAGCACATTTCAACAATGACGGCAGTGTCACTGTTTGAAAAAATTTCCCATGCTAAGTACTTGTGTGCTTGAGGCAAGGTTTCATTCCATTGCCCTGGCTGATCTTAGGCTCAAGGGCAATCCTCCTGTCTCAGGCTAAGTATAGTTTATGACATATACATGTGTATATGCATCTATGATTATAGATCAATACATTTTGTGAATTCCCTGGTTAGTTCTGACTTAGGTATTTTAGTTGCTTGCTCATTATACTTAAATGTCCCCAACAATTTGTCTCCAATCATTCATTTCACCTATTTTCTCAGAGGAAAGTGTTCCTCTTCTCCTGCTGGTTTGTGTATGTGGAGACAGAGAGAGAGAGACAGAGAGAGAGAGAGAGACAGAGAGAGAGAGAGAGAGAGAGAGAGAGAGAGAGAGAGAGAGAGAGACAGAGAGAGAGAGAGAGAGAGAGAGAGAGAGAGAGAGAGAGAGAGAGAGAGAGAAGTGTATGCCATGTAACGGCAAAAGCAGGACATTGGATATTTTCCTTTATTGGTTTCCATCTTCCTGCCTTGAGCTAGGATCTCTCCCAAGAACCAGAAGCTCACAAAGCCCCTGACTCACATAGCATATTCCCGAGATCTCTGGATTGCTCTAGAGTGGAAGGCAAGTATTCTAAATGGATTCATCTCCTCTCCAGGCCCGATATTCATGTACATTTGACATTTATGGAACAGGAAGCTACTCTTTCATGGAAATCAGTCTTCTCAGGGAACACCAAATGCTGAGTGAGGAGATGAAGGGAACTCTAAAAGAAGAGACTGAGGCCAGGCGCAGTGAGACATGCATTTAATCCCAGCACTCGGTAGGCAGAGGCAGGCGGATCACTGTGAACTCAAGGCCAGCCTGGTTTACAAAGTGAGTCCAGGACAGCCAAGGATACACGGAAAAACCCTGTCTTGAAAAACCAAAATAACAACAACAATAATAAATAAAATAAGAGACAGAAATTCTGTGTTCGTGTTTATTGTACCATGCATTTTCCTTTAAGAGAATCCTTTGCTACAGACTGTTGTTACCCATTAACATGCTACTAACATGAGATGAAATATTTATAAGGTAATCCATATTATTTCTATGAAATATAGACAGTTTAGTTGAATCCTCTCGTGAATGTAATCTAGGCAGTAGTGAGCTAACTAGGATGGAAAGTTGATGTAAGAATGAGACTAGCTTTCAGCTGTTTAGACTTGCTGACCATCATTATCTGTCTATAGGAACAGTATTTCTCAAGGCAGCAACAAAAGAGTTGGCTCTCGGAAAGAGAATCATGATTTCTTCCAAATGAAGATGAATGCTTGGAGTGATATGGCTTCACTTTCAAATGATATACTGGAAGAATGGTGACCCCCGTTGAACTCATTTTTTTAATTTTAATTTACATAAACATGTGCATGTCTGTGTGAATGCATCCCATGTTTGAGGATGTTTTTGGAATGCACAATAGGGGCTTGAGTTAACTGAGTTAAGAAGAGGTTGTGAGCTATCTGATATGGGGTCTGAGAATCAGCCTCTGGTCCTCTGAAAGAACTGTGTGTTCTCTTAACTATCCTGCGGGGTGTCTCCAGCACCTCCACTTAGATTTTCACAGCACAATGGAATGCACGTAGTCTGAACTTAAATAGAATCATCTAAATAGGAAACAAAGATAATCATGTGCAAATTTATTTTTATTACATTAAATAAAGAACATTATAGGAATAGACAGTAAACTAGAGTTTAGGTATTTAGTGGAGTAGGAAGGTAGGGTATATACAAACACTCAGGGTAAACCTAGAGTTTGAAATAGTTTTAGAGTCAGAATCTGGTTATAGTTACATGAAGCTAATGTGGGATTAAACTGCATAACACACACACACACACATACAGGAATGCACGTGTAATTGGCTAACCTTTGTGGATTGTGCTAATGTTAACATCCTGCCATTATTCTTACACAATATGTCAACACTGGATGAAGCAAGATGAGAAATTCATGACTTGCCTCTACATTTACCGGTAACTACTTTTGAATCTACAAAACTAAGGAGTTTCAAAAAGTGTCATTAGTTATTCCAAGAGATTTAAACATGTAAGACGAGTGGACGCGCATCTAATGCATATTGGCTCCAGATCGCTTGTTTGTTTCTCAGAGTAATGGCTTCTGCTCAGTTTTTTTTCCAACCACCAAGGTCTCTCTCTCTCCTAGAACAGCTTACACCCTTTAATTTGGTAACTGCCTATAAGAGACTTGGACAAAAATACCTATAGCTGGTCTTGGGGTGGGGGAATGCAAATACTTTTAAAGGAAGTAACCTGCTTTCAACCCTTGTAGCGTGGTTGTACAAACCGTGAAAAGATACCTCATTTGGACAGATACATCCCCTGAAATACATGCCTAAGTGGCAGAGCAAGATGGTGATGCCTCTGTAGGAAGATAAGCCCCCTTGCCTTCTCAGGAGATGGACCTTGGCAGGGGTTTAAGCAGCATGACTTTGGCTCACAGTCTTTACTCCCCTATTCATGTGCTAATGCAGCATCCTTCCTGCACCCTATCTGGCAAGGTTCAAAATAGAACTTTAAAACAAGTTTCACTGGCCTGGCAGGCGTGGTGGCACACGCCTTTAATCCCAGCATTCAGGAGGCAGAGACAGGCGGATCTGTGGGACTTCAAGGCCAGCCTGGTCTACACAGAGAGAGAGAGTTCCAGGACAGCTAGGGCTACGCAGGGAAACTCTGTCTCAGAAAACAACAACAACAACACCCCCAAACAAACAGTTTTCACTTAAACTGTCAAATGTTAGCCACACAGCAAGTGTGTGGGGGTATTATAAAAGCATGTATTCCAAGGCAAGAGTGGCACCCACTGTAACGCTCCTAGGTGGAGAGAACTGTGGCTCGTGCGTTTCATCTCAGCATTCAGTAGGCTAAATCGGGAGGGTGGCTTTAAGTTTGAGAATAGCATGAGTGAGATTACAGAGTGAGATTCTGTTACAGCAAAAATGCAGCAGCAGCAGCAGCAACAACAACAACAAGAACAAGGAAAACCCCCCCCCCCCGAAGTTTTCATGAGTCTGGAAGGCAGAAGAGAGGGGTGCTCAGCAGACATCACCAAGTGTAGCCATTGCTCATCACAAACCAGGGATATCCAAATGTCGTTCTGGTACCCAGTGTACGCCAGTGGCAAATGGCAAGTAGGAGGCTAATGTGGTGATTGCAGAGTCACATCAAATTAAGCTGTATAAATAACTGCTGAGTAATGCACTAGCAATACTTAGAAGGAAGTGAATGAGCCTTTGTGGGACAGGCCTGCGGATGTCCAGATGTGCTTGCTGCTGATAGCATCCTTTGTGGGGACCAGAAGGTCTTGCCAGGGTGCACAACATTGGTGAAATATTTGGCTTTCTGTTATCCTCTTCCCATCTGTTCCCACAATTTGCAAAACCTGAAATGACTCAGGTTACGCAAATAAAATGTGAGCTAAATGCTGCTTAGTGCAACCTATTTTGAATATTTTGTTTGAAGTCCAACTTTAAAAGGACTTTAGAGGAAAAACATGCCCTGTTGACATTCTTATAGGAAAGTTATAATTATTTTATAGGAAAGGAAATTTGATAGCCTTTTGCTGCTTTTGTGCAAGCCACACTCAAATCATCTCACTATAAAATTTTAATACAAGAAAGAAGACACCCCATAAATAACATTAATGAAAAGCAAGCCAGCTGAACAGGTGCAAATTGACAAGGAGGCTGTTGGCGTGGGGGTCAATGCATAGGTGATGTACCAATAATAGATTTGAGAATTTGACTGGTTAAATGCAATGAATAAAAAAATGACTTTGTGGGAGATGAGAAAACCACTTTGGAAAACTTCTCTAGATATTTGATTTAATAATTAAATTTGCAGATAGATGATATGCTTTAGGAAAAAGGCAATGAAATAGCTGCACACCTAACATTACCTTTCATGAAAGAGACAAGATAACAAAATTGTATTCCTCAAATGACTGTGTTTGAGTGATCTAGACTTTAAGGGGCAGGGGCAGAATAGGAGGTTTTTATCAGGCTTGTAACCTTTTGTAGTGTGTTTCTGTTAAGTATCTTTTATCCTGGAAAAAGCCCTACCTCAAACATAAATGAATTTTTTTTGTCATTTTATCCAACTTAAAAAAAAACAAACTCTACTTTTCATTTCAGCCAAAAGATAGGTCTTGTTTTTGTAATTAAAATGTGCCATTCGGGGGATGAATAGATGGACCAACTGGTAAAGTGCTAGTCACACAAGTATGAGACCAGAGTTCATATCTACGGTAAAATTAAGACCAGAGCATGCTTATACATGTCTGTAACCTTAGCCAAGGAGGAGGTATGGAGATTGGCAGATCCCCTGAGATCGCTGGCCTACCAGTCTAGTCAATTGTTGCATTCGAGAAGCTCAAAAAGATAAGATGGTGAGCAATAGTAGAAGACTCTGAATTGTCAACCTCTTCACACACCCACCCACACACACACACACATACACACACACACACACACACAGAGCCTCTCTATCTTCTTCACTCCACTCCAGAGCTGCTATCTTTGACCTTTGATGGTTAGGACTAGGGGATGGGGTAGAGAGAGGATTTGTGAAAACGGGGCACAGACTTGCATTGTGTGGCATGATGTGTTGGGGCCTCGGTTCCCTCTGTCTGTGAAGGGTGTCCATTCGGTGCTGATGGACCAGAACTTCTGACTCATTTCTCAACTCTCATGTCTGGCCTTCTAGCTACAAGCTACAGAGCTCTTCTCTGTTCGAGCCTTAGCACCCCATCAGGTGTCTCCTGGAGTGAGATGCAAAGATGGTATGCTCTGTAGGTCCTCTTGACTTGAGGCAAAACTCTCCCCTCTTGTCCTTAAAAGGGGAAGACACAGTTCTGTTCCATCCAGTTGTACTCTATCTTGTGTGGCCTGAGGAGTACTTGCAGGAACAGCCTTTTAAACTCTTCTGGGCTTTTTTGAAAACACAAGGAGAGGAGACACCAATTTCTCAATCTCTGACACACTTTTAAGAGCTGTGTCACCTGGCTCAATGTAAAGGGACCAGTGGGTCTCAGGGCCTGTTAGCTTTTCTGTTTCTCAGAACACACTTGAATATTCTGGAAAGCAGAAGATTGTTGCTGGTGGCTGATTTTGCTTCACAATCTTGTAAGCCCTGCAGTAGTGTCCTGAAGTCACACTCCAGGACATGGAATTCTTGTCCGGCTGTGAACCAAAAGGCAAATATATTGGATACTTCTTAAATCAAAGTGGCCAAATAGTTGGCCAAGTCAACTTTAAGAGACCATTGATTTTGACTCACAGTTTCCGAGGTTGCTTGGCCTCCGGGCACTTGGCTACATGATCCTGGGAGCAGAAATGGGTGTCTGAGAAGAGTATTTACTTCACGGCAGAAAGAAATCTAATGCAGAATCTAATGCAGAGCATATCGGTGTTCCTCCGGCTTTCTGGAGTTGGGTGCCCACGGGGTGGTGCGGTTTCGTTTGGGGTGGATCGTCTGTGGGAGTGTCTTCCTAGGTCTCCCCAATCCTGTGGCTGCTTCTAACTCTAATCAAGTAGACAATGAAAACCGACCGTGATAGCAAGTAGGAAGTGTCTGGAAATCTGCTTCTCTGACAAGATGAAGTCATAACGAGGGGAATGAGGCTCGCGCTGCTAAGTCACCAGCAGTCCCCACTGTGTTTGTTGAATTGTATTCACCTGGTGACATGGCTGATCTCTATGTTTCCTCCAAAGCCATTCATTGATTTCTTCTTCGCTCACTGGCAGGGCAGTCTTAGGTACACAGGTTCTACTGTCCTATCTCCCTGCCCTTTGCCTTCTGCTTGGGTCTTGACACCTGTATGAGGCTGGAAGTTAGGAAATGAAAGAAGGTAGCTTTTCCTATATAACTTTGGGATGAAGGATGGGGATACCCTCCTACGATGGCCAGCCTCTGGTTGCTTCAACCTCTTACCGGCTTTCTCACTCTACCCACACACACACACACACACACACACACACACACACACACATACACGTACATATATACACGCATATATACATATATGTAGGTGCACACACATATGGACATATATACACACATATATACATATATGTAGGTACACACACACACACACGCACACACACACACACCCCTGCTTCATTGTTGGCTTCTAAGTTATTCCCTTGAATTTTCCTCTGCATGCTTCCATGATCTAGGAATTACATACATTAGCACTAATATGGAGGTCAGATGAGCACAGGTGATGGCTAACTTTACGTCCCTGGTTGGAGTACAATAATTAGTTGCTTAGAGAAACAATACTCCAGATGTTATTGTACAAATTTTGCAGACGAGAATGCCAATTGTAAGCAGTTGTTGGTATTACCAAAACAGATATACATCCATAGTGTGCGTGGATATCACCTAGTCAGTTGAAGGCCTTACGTGAAAAACTAGTTTTCTCTTAGAAAAAGGAATTAGAGACAGCGGTATAGGGTTTCTGCCTCTCTAAGGCACTGGGAGAAGCAGTGCCATGCTGCCAGCCGAGCAGCCTGAGTCTTTTTCAGAGACTGCCACTCAAGTGAGGCTGGATCCTGACTGACAGCACAGAAGAGAATTTCAGCATCAATTGATATAGCCAAAGTTGGAGGCTATTTAAGAAAAGTTTTTTTTTTCTTTTTGAGACAGGGTTTCTCTGTGTAAGAGAGCCCTGGATGTCATGGATCTGCTTTGTAGATCAGGCTGGCCTTGAACTCACAGAGACCCTCCTGCCTCTACCTCCCAAGTGCTGGCATTAAAGACATGTGCCACCACACGTGCCTAAGAAAAGATTTTTAACAAAGACTAAAGTGTGTGTTTATGTGTGCAGGGGAGACAGACAGTGAGATGTAAGCAATAGTATCTATCCAAGTGTGAGTCTTGACAATGGATGTGTCTTAATGTTATCTCTTTACACACACACACACACACACACACACACAGAGTCTACATTCTCAAAAGGCCATGACTTCATTATAATTACATTTGCATTGTAGTTTTAATATCCACCTTGCAGCTTTTAAAAGGATCCTGGGATCCTCCAAAGGAAATCTTGTCCAGCATGATTTAGAAGGGCAAAAAGGTCACTTTACTCACCTCACAAATATTCCAAAAAAGTCCTTTGAAAGTCTGAAACATAGAACCCAATGGAATGCTAATGCATGAGTGAGTGAGTGTGTGTGTGTGTGTGTGTGTGTGTGTGTGTGTGTGTGTGTGTGTGTGTGTGTGTATGCTTTTTTGGCTTTTGAAGTTTACATCGCTCAACAGATAGAATCTCATAAAGCTTCTAAGTTTAGGTAACACTATTCTGTACACTTATTTTTATCTAACACTTATTTTTACCTAAAGAGATGTTCTTTGGTTCATGAGATTATGGGTGGATTATGGGGCACTTTGTAGTGCTTACAAGTGATGAAATATAAACGGTTCAAAGAAGGTCAGAGAAGTCTTACTATACGTGGGCCACAGATGGTCAAGACTGTTTGGCTGGAAATATGGCTTGTATTCTTGTTTATAAGCTTTTGCTTAGAAGAGGAATTACGGGCCTTTGTAAGCTTTTTGGAAATTCTTGGCAGATAGTTGTTTTGTTTTGAAGCAGTCTTCAAACCCAATAGGTAGCAGTGGATGACCTTGAACTTGTGATGCTCCTGCCTCAGCCTTAAGAGTTCTGTGGCAATATGCAAGGGACAACAAACTTAGCTTCATTGTGAGATGTAGATTAGGTCATGGGTGCCAAGGGCTCCTTGTTTTCTTATGTGCCTTTACTTTTTATGTTTTGTGTGTGTGTGTGCGTGTGTGTATTTGTCTTAACCCCAATTTATGTCTAGTTTTTTCATTTGTATTTGAAACCTGTGAGTGAACTATGTACTTGCTTCATTGGCTCTGGAGGACTCTGATAATATATTGAGCTGCCTTTATGTGATGGCTGGGCTGTGGAATAGCATCTGATGTGGCTTTGGCCTGTGCAGTAGGTTAGGGGAGAGCAGTGCTATTTGCTATTTCACAAAGACATACACAGTAGAAGGAAGGCCACCCCTCCAGGAGTATTGGAGTATGGTTAAGAAGGAGGAGCAGATATCAGGACACGAAAATGAATGTCCTCTGGAGAGATGGCTTCGACTTAACCAGAATGTACATCTTTAGCTAAGAGAGCAAGCGTGTCTCTATCTAGTCACAGTACAGAAGCTGCTGTCATGTGACAGAGGCAGGAGGATGTGCTGAAAAGAACTCTAACAAACGTGAGGTTCTCACTCTCATACTTGGATGAGTCTCTTAACTTCACTCTTCCATTCCAGGCAATCTGCAAGAGCAGGCAGAGCCAGACCTGTGGACACACACTGGTCGTCCTAGAACTAGGGAAGCTAAGGTAGGGAGGTCGTGAGTTTGAGACCAGCTGGGCTACATAGTGAGGTCCTGCATTAAATAAATAAATAAATAAATAAACAAATAAATAAATAAATAAACAAATAAATAAATACTTGTATTAAATACTCTAGTGGTTTATTTTTTTTTTTTAATTTTTTTTAAAGCCCCATGTAGGCAATAACAGCATTGTTCATGTTCATGACTACAATGACCTATGTCATACCCAGAAGGCAGTGTCCCATCACATAAAACCAAGGAGGGATATGAGGGCAGGAGGGAGAGCAGATAGGAGGAAGAAGGGCTTATCAGGAGCGGGAGGAGTGAGAGAAAGGCGTAGGGGAGGGAATTTAATCACATTGCATTGCATACTCGCATAATATTGTCAAAATTAAAAAACCAGAGATGAGTTTTAGATCCAGCGAGGAGGCACTTAGCACCAGATGCTCATGGGGCTAGGCTGAAATAGTGTAAGGCTTGTATGCGCTGCTCTTAGAAATAGGGTAAGTCAGCTGCCAGCTTGTCTGGCTTTAGAACTTAGTAGACTTTCCCTGTCCCTGCTTGTAGCACCACGAGAAAATCATTCAGAAATTTGCAAAGACGACACACAGAAAACGAGACTGCACAGTGCAGGCCAACCCCACCTGCAGACAGACTTTGCTTGCACGTTCCCTTTGCTTTCTTCTCTCTCCTTTCTCTTCCCTTTCCTCTTTGTCCCTCTCTTCCTCCTCTCTCTGATGTATTTCCATCATGTGAACTAATGTGCATGCCTCTGTCAATATTCCACAAAATAAGCAAATAACCAAACAAAAATCAATAAAATCTGAAGGGGTACTATATATACCATCAGAGTTATTTTTACAAAATTGTGGTTTTTTTCCCCTTCAGTTTCTCTCTTAACTCACTGTCACACAAATAATTGAGACTTTTTTTTTTTATAATAAGCTTCCCAGCAGAATAACTGAGCAGTTATTATTCTATTCTTAACTTTCTAAGCTAATTTAGGTTCGTTCCTCCCAGCTTACATCTCAGAGATGCTTGCACTATGTAGCTCCTCTGCTCCAGATCCTTCTCCTGATGTCTCTTCGACCGCTGCCTGTGGCGCAATCGCATGGCTGAATCCCCAACTTCCTCCTCTAACTCCTCCTCCACTGCCTAGCAGGAAGTCCAGCCCTATTCTCTCCCCTGCTCAGCAATTGGCTGTAACCTGCTTTATCGGCATATCAGAACAATTGAGGAGCAGTGTTTACACAATATTTTTTTAAACTTTTATTTTATTACACATGTATAAAAGAAACTACGTACAGCAGGGAAAGCCATGTGACAATCATGAGAATAATGAGTTCTATACATGTTACATTCATAGTGACTTGGCCATCTGTATTCATCCCATTTGAAATCAGTGTCTTTCCTGCCTTGTTGAGTCTAAACTTCTGAATGAAATTCAATATCTATCCTATCTGAACTCTAATAGCTTAACTTCTTTAACTTAATCTAAGACGATCTTGTCCCCTAATCCACTAAGCTTGGTTGTAAAACTACACGATCTTGTCTTCAATGCCCCTCAGAGACTTGAGAAGGAATAAAACTTAAATTCCTGAGTGAACCAGCAATGTGGGTTAGCAGCTTCCAAAATGTACAGATTGACTTAAGACAGTTTACTGCCTGACCAGTCACCCAATAGACTTTATAATATTGGAGCTTCATCTTCAACTTTCTGGCCTAATATCTCTGCCAGACTTGTTTGCAGGGCAGGAACTATTGAGGACTTGCTTATCCTGACTTGGCAGAGTGTGGCCGTCAACTCTGCCTGCATCTAAGTTGCCCCTGTTTACACAATATTGAGACAGGAGATTCTCAGAACAAGGATTGCGACCAGATATGGGAGGGTACAGAAGTCAGCCTTTAAAATACACAATAACCTATGCCTAGAAAAGCAGTCTGCTAACTTTGGAGTTAGATTCTGTGCTATCTACATCATATTAAAGTGCTTCTTTAAAGCATGTATAACATGCTTCCCTTATAATTCCATTAAACGTATTACACATTTCTTTATCTCATTATATAGTGCATGCCCAGTGTGGCTAAAGGGATAGTAAGATTGGAGGCTAGCATTAGAAGTCGATCATTTGTTGGCTTTTCTATTGTCTCCTGGAACATGCACAGCACTAGAAGACACTCACTGTCAGAGAGGCTCTCCAGTTATAAACTATTTAATGGCCATCCTGTTTTAAAATAACACTCTTAAAAGAGAACCACCAAGTGCATTTGGTTTACACAATTGGAGCCTATAAACTGAACGAGTGTCAATAACTAAACACTATTGGGTTTCTTTCCTCCGAGGAAAAGGACTTTTGTACTACTTTTGGAAACATATTAATTTCCCTTCTCTCCAACTGTCCTCTACTTCAAAGCTTGAGTCATTACACACAGAGAGAAAAGGAAGGAGGAAAAAAGGGGATAGGGGTAGGAGGGGAGAGAAAAGATAGGACAGGTGAATGCCACCTGTTTATTCTGCAAGTTTAGATCTCCTGTCGACGGTATGGGGAGTGGCAAGAGGCCAACTCGGGCAGGGCATTTACATTGCTTTCTAGACACCCACAAGCACATGATGATGGCTTTTAAATTATTCTTCCCAGAATTACACATAGATACCTACACTCAGATACACACACAGTGGCTGAAGCTAAACTTGAGCCAAACAGAATAGTAAATTATCACTGGTCATCCAGCTAGCAGCTAAGACTTAGCTATGTGTATTCAAACCAGGCTTGTTCAGCCCACACATAACACCACTGAACACCACATTGTTGAAAGGGCCAAGTTATCATCTCTGTTTTCAGAAATGAAGCCAGATTCAGCAAAACGAATTGTCTTGCCTATAATCTCATATTTAAATCTTCCTAGCGTGCTAGCTCCAATTCTTCTACCACCGCACATTATGCAAAGAGGAAAACAAATTCAATTAGCTACCCTTAGTGCTTTGTAAAACAAATGGACAATCATTAACGTATAGCTATATATTCCATCTCATTACAAAAAGGCCAGCGAAGTTTGTCAAAGCAAATAGGGTATTCAAGCTTAGTGTAGCTTGAGAGAATGAAAGGATGCTGCAGTCAAGGAAAGGGTGCGTGGGGTTCTCATTTCAATTCTGGTCACCTAGAGTGTGACGAAGAAACAGGCAGGAGCTGAATTAAGGAGACTCTGATAAAAGAGTTCATGTGGTCATTGTTGCCCTGTTGGGGACTTCATGTCACCGTCACGTTATACTGACACCTCACAATTTTGATCTTTTTCAACTAGTACAAGAAAAACTTTAAATTTTTTGTGGTTTAGGCAACTTCCCCTTTCCTCTGATTTTAGCAAACTTAGTAAATGATGTGCTAAGTCCTCCGTCTAAGGCCATGTGAATTTCAAGGGGTATTAAACCTGTTTCTGATCTGGTTATACATTACACGCTGAAATATTATTTGGTAGAAAATGCTGGATGTCAAGAAACCTTATGATCCATTTAATTACCTTTTTTTTTTTTATTTGATCCAGGAAGTTGATTTTCATGGGTGGTAAATAAAGTTTATATCTAGAAAGATGAAATCATGAAGCTTGTCAGTATGCTTACTACAATTTATACCACCAAACAGGTTTGCTGTGACTTACAATGAAAGTACATTCACTAGGGCTATAAGTAATAAAGGTAGAAAGTTAGATTAAAAAAATATATATACACACATACATACACACACACACACACACACACACACACACGTGTGTGTGTGTGTGTGTGTGTGTGTGTGTGAGTGTGTGAGTGTGTGACAGTTTGCAAAACATGTTAGATTTGTTCTGAGTTTCCTGACTACCAAGGTGACCGGCAAACCCAGTGGCTCTAGGAAGCAAAGACCTCCATTTTGCTTTACCATTGTCATGGATAGTGAGTACGTTATGTCACAGCCTCCAAGACTAGGCCAAGAAACTCAGAAGTCAGGGACGCCCTACTATAATGCAATACTGAAATAAAAGAATGAATGCGTCTGAATAAATGAAAACCCCAGCCTCCTTGCAAAGTCCTAATTAGCAGTCTTGGCGCTATGTGAGGGACTACTATCCTCCCCGTTGTGAGTCAGGAGACAACACTGAGTGACTTGGCTAAGTGTCTGGAAGGCTCATTAAGTATCTGTTTAGTTTTTGTGTGGGTAAACATTTTTTTCTCTCTAAAAACCTAAGCTTCCTTGCAATCATTTGTTGTTGTTGTTAAGTGCTTCTCTTTTAAAATGCTGTCGTCACCAAGCCTTCCTTTGGCCTTTCTTCTATTGCCGTTATATTTAAAAAAGAATTGCCACTGGGTGTGGTGGCGCATGCCTTTAATCCCAGAACTCGGGAGGCAGAGACAGGCCGGATAGTTGTGAGTTTGAGGCCAGCCTGGTCTACAAAGCAAGTCCAGGACGGGCAAGGCTAACACAGAGAGACCCTGTCTTGAAAAACAAAACAAAACAAAACAAATTTTTTTTTTCATTTTCTTTCCTCCTCCTCCTTCACAATGTATCTATTTAGTGTATATAGGCGCTCTATTTGCATGCACACTTGCATACCGAAGAGGGCATCAGATCCCAATACAGATGGTTGTGAGCCACCATGTGGGTGCTGGGAATTGAACTCAGCAGAGAGTTCTCTTCGCCACTGAGGCCACCATTGCATGTTTGAAAGCCAAAACAAAAAGCAGAGTATGTGAGGTGGTGATGTGGTGATGTGGTGAGAGGAAGCAGAGTGTGTTGTGTGAATGTGTGAAGTTCTCAAAGAACAAACTTGATAGAAGTTTAAAAATGAGGAACCCACGAAAGCAGCAAGCAGTTTACTTTCACTACAAATTTCAAATGCGGCACAATTCACCTCTCGGAGAAAAGTCAAGAATGATCCATAAACGTAAAGAAAAGATGCAAATGAATGAAAATTTTATAATTTCCCTTGTCCAGAGACAATCATTAGCAACACTTGGACACCTTTTCTCAAGCTTTGTGAATGCTTACATGCAGTTTATAGTGCAAACTTCTATTGCAGTTTATTTGCTAAAACTAATGCAATTTGAAATTGACTTACTGAGCCAAATCCAAGCAAAGTCTGAGATCCACTAAATTTGTTGGATTAACGTGGAGAGGTTTTGTTTCCTCTTTGGTACTCTGGGAATTCAAGACTATCTTGGGCAACACAGCAAGACACTATCTCTAAGAAAAATGCTAGGTATGATGGGGCACAGCTCTAACCTTGAGAAACCTGAGGTAGGAGGATTGTAAGTTCAAGGTCAGCCTGGGCTACGTACCGGTCCTCTCTCTTACTCCTCCTAGACTTTTTGTTTTCCTTTAAATTTAGCATCAGCCATGTGTCAGGTAGTTTTCTAGGCTCCAGGGATATCAACATGGAGTGATATAAACAAACAGCATAAAGGTAATAATAGGTACCAGGTCCTATTGGGCATACTGTGCATATAGGGGCTTAAGTAAGGAAAAGCCAGGAGGGGAAGTGGATGCCAGGAAGATGTAAAATCATACTTGGAAAAGGACCTTCTGCAATGTTTTCCAAGAACTATGATTGAAATAACTACAATCTCGTTTATTTAATCTTTACTGTTTGTCTTCGTTGGGCTTTCTATTGCTGCATAAAACACCATGACCAAAAAGCAAGTTGGAAAGGAAAGGATTTATTTGGCTTACACTTCCACACTGCTGTTAGTCATCGAAGAAAGTCAGGACAGAAGCTCGAACAAGGCATGATCCTGGAGGCAGGAACTGATGGAGAGGCCTTGGAGGAGTACTGCTTATGTGCTTGGTCCTCATGGCTTGTTCAGCCTGCTTTCCTATAGAACCCAGGACAAACAGCTCAGGGATGGTACCACTTACCATGGACTGGGATCTCTCCCATCAATCACTAAGAAAATGCCTTACAGCTGGATTTTATGGGGACATTTCTTCAGTTGAAGTTTCCTCATTCCAGATAACTCTAGCTTGTGTATTAAGTTGACATAAGAGCAGTCAGCACAGAGTTCAAGCACTTTACTTGTCATCTCACTTAGTCCCTGCAACAGCGCTTGTGAGTATTTGACCTATGACACCAACAAGGTTGTCATGTGGAATATGCTAGAACACACTGGAACTCAAGTTTGTGCTTCTACCCATATCACCTTTTAGCACACCTGGGGGGAAAGGTAATTAAGAAGAAATATCGCGAATCATTGGGCTCTACATCATCTTACTGAATGACTGGCTACTGATGGATTCTGGGAAGGTGTGGGGAGTCACTGTCTTTAGTTGTATATCTGCAGTTAGCTCTGAAACCACATTTATGCATATAGCCTTGGTTAAATTCAGCAGATATTTAAAAAAGGATAGAAATGAATTGAGAAAAAGATTTGAAGAAGCAAAGGGCTAGCAGAGAGGAGTGACAAAAGACAGGAGAGAACCAGAGTGGACAGTATGCATTATTTACAGGTATGAAGTTATCAAAGAATTAATTGAATTTAAAAAATCTGTAGCACATGGAACAAGGCTGTGGCAATAGGTATCTGTCTTGGCTTTGGCCAGTTAAAACATAAACTGAGGAATGGAATAAAAATGTTTTCCCTGGAGGCCAGGGAAAATGACAAAGGGACAGACTGATGAATGCTTTAGGCAGTTGAGAACTGCATTTGGTCATTTATCTTTTTCAAGAAGGTTGTTGCATAGTCCGTCTGAAAAGTTAAAAAAAAAAAAAAAAAAAAAAAAGCAAAGAATTTTCCCATTTACTGAGTAATTGGAACATGAGAAATTGGACATAGTGTAGAATATAGTCCTGAAAGATGCGCTAGTGGGAAACGGAGGAGACTGGAGAGCAGTGAAAATATGCATCTTCAAGGATCTTATTCAACTTAATCATCATTATGTTCCACATTACTTTATTAATACTTGCTATCCAATAAGGACATAGGTCCATAAAAATCCTAGAAGTTAAAAATCCAGGACAACGCGTGCTTTGGCGTGAGAGACTGGGAGGCAGCAATGCCGGTCAGCGTCTCAGTGCAAGGGCTTTAGAACGTAGCTGTGGTGGAAAAGCTGAGCCATATAAGGAAGCTACAGAATGGAGAAGCTTCTTTGAAGGTAAAGAGCACTATGCATGCATTTCCAGAAGGAAGCAACTGCGGGGTGTCGGTGGATCCCTATAGAATTCAGGACTGGTTCCTGAAAACTGCTGGCTTTGTATTCAGAAAACACCCCCTTCCTTCACATTTCACAGATGGGAGCACAGGGACGGGTTCACTTAGTTTAACTTAAATACATGGTTACAGACCCAACTAAAGCTGTTATATGGCATGAGCCTTTGTTTTCTGGAAAAAAAAAAATATCGGGCTGTCAAACTCAGAAAGTGGACATTTTAACCTCTTGGTGGTCTGCCCCATAGCACAGAGGCTTGCTCGTCTTCAGTTCTTGCCTTCAGCACCAGCCTGGGCTGGCAGGAATTCCTGGGGGAATAAGACCCATTATTTTAACAGAGTAATGCTGGAAGGCCTCAATCAGCCCTTGGTCTCACAGCTGCACTCCCCACTGCAGCTCTTCTTTTAGGAGGGTGGACTTACAAAGACTCCCACTCTTGTCCTTGGAGAAAGCCTGGGACCACTTAGGCAGGGAGATCTGGCCTCCCTGGTACCTTGAGTGGCCTAGGATAGAGTGGCATGCTGGATTCCCAGGTACACTCCTTGGCTCTGGGGAGTGTTGGTAGGAGGCTGGAGCAGGGCACTCTAAAGCAGGAGTTCAGGGCATGGGCCACATTGTGCCTGACCTAGGAGGTGGCTCTGGCCAACCACACTGTGAGGAGATAAAGTCTAAGATAAAACATTTACATAATCTTTTTCCTACCAAATAGTTATGATGTTTAAGAGTACCCATCTTGTGCGAAGCTTCTGGAAGGCTTGCCAGCAGCTCCTGCAACCCATCAGTTCCCCAGGCCATAACTTTCTTAGCTTGGGACTCACATATTGCTTAGCAAACTGCAAATTGAAAGCATTGCCCGAATCACAGCCCTGGCGCCACATTCAGTGACCTTGGCTATTATAGAGTGTTTAGGTCTTTAGTCTGGACCTCAGGTAGCTATTTATTGTTCTTTGTTTGGGGATTATAGACATTTCTGATGAGATCTGTAGATTCATGATTGTCTCTAAACTTAGCACTTGAGGGAAATGATACTCCTTCTTCATTCTGCTAAGTTTCAAGTTATCTTTGTCCTGGTTGAAAAAAAGATATTTACCACTGCTGAGAAGGACTAGCTTGAGATGACCCATTAGGGAAAGGCTCTTTATCACGACCCAGAAGCGCTAAAAATACAACTTAATTTTCCAGTTAAATAAATAATTATTTATTTCCTCTCTAAAGGGGAATGAATTCTTGTGTTTTTAGGTTTCAAATGTAATTTTGAGACAAAAAACAAAAATCAATGTATAATGACTTTTGCGCAAGGTAACTTTGAAGGTGGTTTTAAAGCAAACTTGAAAATATTTGCTTATGCAGCACAAGCTTTTTAAAAGTTATTTTTAAAGGCTGAGGAATTAGGCACCTGTTGTTTCGCCAGCTGGTGGGGATGTTAAAAAAACGACTATTGCTCTTCTGCCGGCAACTCCAGCTTGCACCTGCTGCTGCTTGAGTCATGGGTGTTTCACACATGGTAATTTAATAAGGTTAGGTCCCATGACAGTGTGCTGAAGTTACCCTGTGGGGAGGGTTAATGTACTTTTAAGTCTTAAGAGGAAAGCATTATACATAAATCTTGAAACTAACAATTTATACCACTCAGACATCATGCTTTTCTAGCTTGGAAAAAAAAAAAGGTAAAACAACAACAAAAAAGCCTTTAAAGACTAGACTATATGAAGCAGTCATTTTTCTCTACACTGTGACATTAATGTTTTTGAAAAAGTTTTTTCTTTCTCTTTTCTTCTTCTTCTTCTTCTTCTTCTTCTTCTTCTTCTTCTTCTTCTTCTTCTTCTTCTTTTGAGAGAGAGAGAGAGAGAGAGAGAGAGAGAGAGAGAGAGAGAGAGAGAGAGAGAATATGTTTTTGTATGTAATGTAATGGCTGTCCTGGAATTCATTCTATAGACCAGACTGGCTTTGAACTCAGAGATCCATCTGCTTCTGCCTCCCAAGTGCTCTGGCATTAAAGACATGCACTACTCCACTCAGATTTCAAACATTTAAATAAAAAAAATTGATAGTTTCATATGTGGAGCTTTAAAAATTTTTTTAAACTATTTTAATTGTCTCACGCAATAATAAAAATCAATGTGTATTGAGAGCCTCACTGTTCAATCTGGTAGTCATGAGCCACATGTAGCCATTAAACTAAAATCTTAAATAAAGTAAAATGAAATATACTTAAACATTCAATTAACCCACCTCCCTAGACACATGTCACATTCTCAGTGGCACCAATGTGTGGGTTTCCATTCTCCCAGAAACCCCTCCCAAGATGCCCTCCGTGGTCTTTTTAGTTCTTGGTTTGAGGTAAACTTGGCTTAAAGGTCATGAGGTCATAGTTCAGTTCCCTTTAACACATGATTGCAGCGGCCCAGCTTAGCCACAAAAAGCATAGGTCAGTGACGAGAACACAAGTGACTTTTGAAAGACTGAGGGATTTATTGATCTGAAGTTGCCAACATCCCCTCCCAAGAGGTACACGTAGGCGGGAACTCCTGAGAGAAGTTATAACCCTCCTTGTTATGGCTACTCTTCAGGGAGGAAGGGCGACCACGGAGCACTGACATTACCTACCTTCAGGGTCATCTGTGGAGAGGCATATGTGATACAACTAGGGGATAATGCTTATTCTGTAAACTTTTCCATTTAGTTTTTAAAAAAGATTTATTTATTATTTATACAGTATTCTGCCCACATGTATGTCTGCCCACCACAAGAAGGCACCAGATCTCGTTACAGATGGTTGTGAACCACCATGTGGTTTCTGGGAATTGAACTTGGGACCTTTGAAAAAGCAGACAGTGTTCTCGACCTCTAAGCCATCTCTCCAGCCCCCTTCCACTTAGTTTTTGTGCTTCTTTGGTTTTTTGTTTTGTTTTGTTTTGTTTTCAAGACAGGGTTTCTCTGTGTTAACTTGTCTGTCCTGGACTCGCTTTGTAGATCAGGCTGGCCTCAGACTCACAGCGGTCCGCCTCCCTCTGCTCCCAAGTGCTGGGATTAAAGGTGTGCGCCACCATGCCTGGCTTTTGTGCTTCTTTGAGGTTTAGCACATCAGAGATGTGGACACAAGCGCATGGGAATTGGAAGAGACTGTGGTCGGGATGCATAGCGATAAACAATCCCTTAACTCAGAGAGGTTTTTAAAAAAGTAACAGCTAAAAGGTCACACTGGATTTTACTTTTTAAGTCGCCAGAGAGAAAAGCCAAAGGCATCTATAGTTCTCTAATAGGCCCAAATGTTACTTCAAAGGAAATAGATCAAACCATAAATAACGATTTACATAAGTAGGAAAGACCCAATATTACCTCTACCTTACCGTAGTCAACCAAAATGCTCAGTCTCCTATCTGAATTTCCTTGGTTCTCTATTTAACTTTTTCAATAATATATAATTTTATTGTTTAATCGATTATTGCTTTGTAGGTTGAGATGACGTTACATCTTTTCTTTTTGCATTTATTACTTATTCATTTGATTATTTTCATTTGTGCGCATGTGTGGGAGGTGGGGCATGGCGTGCATACGGTGATCAGAGGACAAGTGTGGAAATCTGTCCTCTTCTGTCATGTGCGTCCCAGGGATCGAATGAAGGTCTTCAGGCTTGGTGGCATGCGCCTTTACCCACAAAGCCATCTCATCAGGCCCTATGGTGATGTTTTTAAAAAAAGAAATTTTAAGGCCAGAAGTGGTAGTGCATGCCTTTAATCCCAGCACTCAGGAGGCAGAGGCAGATGGATTGCTGTGAGTTCAAGGCCAGCCTGGTCTACAAAGTGAGTCCAGAACAGCAAGGCTAACAGAGAGACCCTGTTTGGAAAAAAAAAAAAAGTTAAATAATTTCCCATAAGAATTGAATTCTTAAAAATGCTTTTTATAAAGTGAAAAAGTAAGACAGAGCACAACTTGAATATTCCAGACTGACCAAGTTTATTGATGTAGTATCTTAAGAATATTGTGGACCCAAGTAGATGATAAAGTTAGTGTTTGGACTTGAGATTACTAATACTGTAGATGTCTCCCTAGAACAGTAGATTTCTGTTCTACAGCCTGATTTCCGTGTCCTGAAAAACTCAAGGCTTTTTAAGAATTCAGGGACTCCTTCAATCTAGAACCGTCTAGATTGATCCTCTGGGTGGTGGTAAGCAGGTGTGGAGCGTTAGCCATAGGTGTTCTTGATCTGATGTTCTGGCCAGTCTTTCCAAACTCTGTGTTCTGTAGGAGAAACGGACATGAGTGAGATGTTGATAGTACCCCCTTGGAAAGGACACTCCAGAAGAAACTCTGAGCCAACACTCTCAAGGCAAGTCACACCCTTGCTTTAAGGACCTGGTTGCCAAGCTCTTGAATTTAAACTGTTACAACACAGTTTGATAAGAGTAGTAATTGTTAAAAGCTACTGTCATTATTCAAAGGACTTAGGACAATGTTTCCAGTAGTGTTATATGCAAACTAAATTAACTAACTAGTCTCTGGTTAGTTGAATTTCTACTGCTTGTTTCTAGTAGAGTTAAAAAGATAGCATGGCATATTTGGGTTAATAAAAATAACTTGTGATTAGGAGGCAACACTGTATCTAAAGCATATGCTGTGAAGCTGTTATTTTTTTTTAAACAAAATATCACTCAAGCCTTACATATGAAAGAGAGGATAGGTGTATACCTTGAAAACTCCATTTAGACAGACATGATGTGTTTGACAAAAGCTGTTGGAATATACGTACAGTTAAAAGTTAGAAAAAGTCAAGTGGAATTAAAAAGAAGTTGAGATTTGAATTTATTCTCCAGGTGACTATTTGTCCCAAGGATATTACTAAAAGCTATTCTATGTAATATATTTATAACAACAACCAACTAGGAATTGTTTATGGGTTTAAAAGTGCAGTTTAATTCAGATTTCTGGTAAAGATTTGTTGGCATGGCTGAATGCTTTCATTTTCCCCTCTTCTCTTCCCTTCCTTCCTATCCTATTTTTAAAATACTCTTTATAAATTTGGAACATTGTAAATTTATATTTTCATCAAAGCTACCAACATAGGTTTATTGAAACGAGGCTATTCTTCTTTTGGAAGATAAACTTTATTGGAAATATTTAAATATTCAAATAATATTAAACAGCTTTATTTTAAATATTTGCCTTGTGTATATATTGCTTTCATACCCTTTATGTGAAACTGCTATAAACTGACAGCAGGAAATAAAGACTGGCTACTCTACTTGGGTCTTCCCCCACCCGGAGCCTGTGTGTGCCTGTCCCTCCCCCACCTCTGTGGGTTTGTGTTCATCAGTCCCTCCCACCTTCCTTCCAGCAGGACCTCACTCCATGATCCATGCAAGCCTCTCCTCCTTCAGCTTCCTAGAATTACAAATGGATGCCACCATATCTGCTATTAAGTGATTTTCCTGTAAGCAAGACCACTAGACAAAGAGAGCTAAATTTCAGTACCAGCCTTGCTGTGAACAATTTGACCATCAATAAGCTATTAGATTTGTTTGATCACCAGTTTCTTTTTTCTCTCTCTCTTACTTTTTTTTCTTTTGATCTCCAGTTTCTTGACTCTAATGATTAGTGTACTAGTAAGGAACGTCAACATTTTTCTCCACTCGAGTGTTGTATTGTATTTGATTCTAATTTAAGGCCTGCCTATCCTTCAGGAGTTTTATGGAAAAGGTAAGAGGAAACACAGGTTAAACTGTAAGGTGCTGCATGGGACTTCCAAAATTAATTCCACATATCTGTCTGGATCCTCAGACAACGTCTCACAATTAGGCAAGTCCTTATACTAAATAAGGAAGAGGAAATTGTTAAAGTTAAAAAAGGAATCTATCTTCCATGAGGTCAGGCCAGCTGTACCTTCATAGTTGATGCAGCCATTGGAGTCCTCCTGGCCAGCCAGCAGTGTTTCTACCTCTTCCTCCTTCATCTTTTCACCTGGCGAAACAAAACACCCCCAGTTTTAGAAATAAAATGAGAGAATAATTTCCAATTCCCACCGGAAGCGACAGGCTGCGGGCTTTGGAAATTCCGATTGCAGCCATGGAGGATGAATGCCTGTTCTTATTTCCCAGGCCCTTAGGAGGCTTTCCAATAAACTGATTTTAGGGTGATGAATGGAACGAACATTATCCCTCATGACCCATCTACAACCCAGGGCAGCCACGGTGGTGTCCTTACTCAGTTCCAATACTTGGCTATTTCTTCACCCCCGCAAACTCATTGTCGCGGAGGCCAACAGACGTCGTCACTGACTTTTGATTATTATTTTTTTTCCATTTCTTTGTAGCCTTTCCCTTATTTTGATTAGGACATGGCTTTCCTGTCACGATCTTTTCTGTACAATTGGCCCTATTAAGCCCACGGAAATGGATTTTCTTACCCAGGGTGGCAAGGACGTGGCGGAGTTCAGCACCCATAACGGTGCCATTGCCCTCCTTGTCAAAGACCCGCAGACCCTCAACGAAATCCTCATAGCCTCCCTGGTCCTTGTTGTTGGAGATTGCTTGCATCATGGGCAGAAACTGTTCAAACTCTATCTTCTTAGCATTCATCTCTGGAAGGAAATAGCGATGTGCAAAACTAGTAACCACCCTAAAATACCAGCTCTGAGTCATAAAACAAACACAAGCATTCATGAGAACCTTCACATAACTTAAATCTCAGTTGATAAAAAACTGCTAAACTGGCAAAACGTCTGATAACAGACAATAGTATGCGCTCTGCAGCCCTAGGGCCAACACTCCCTAGCTCAACACTCTCACCTACGCAGCAGTGACAACTTTGCTAACCACATTCTTTTTTATTATTAGTTTGTAAAGATAGGATCTTGGATATCTCTGAGTGACTCCCAACTTGCCATAGAACTGAGGATGGCGTTGAATTTCCTAGCCTCCTATGTCTACTTTGAAAGGGCTGAGATTACAGGTGTGTACACCCACATGTGGCTCAACTTTTCCCTCAAATTCTTCTGCTTCACACGTCTATGTGTGGGTCTGAATGTGTGGGCGTGCACCACAGACTCCCCGGTGCCTGCAGAGGATGAGTAAGGCTTTGCATCCCTTGGAACTGGAGTTACTGGTTGTGTGCCACCTGATGTGGGTGCTGTGGACCTGACTTGGCTCCTCTGCCAGAGGAATGAATGCCTTTAACTTCTGAGCTCTCTCTGCAGACCCTTGGCTCAACTTTTCTAACCTCTTTGTACACTGTATTCTCAACTTTAAAATAGAAGCACTTTAAAGTCTTATTGTGAGATTTAATAAGCCCAGTGCATGAAAAGGTTGTTAAAATGGTTGGGACTCATTGATTATTTAATAAATTTTATTAGTACTATGATTTACTGTATCCTATAAGTACCTGGGAAGCAATATAAAAATTTGCATAATCATACAAACACAGCAAAACCATATTGAACTTTAACTACATGTGACTTCATGCCTCAGATTTTTGTAGAGCCTTGGGTTTCTTTCAATGGGAAGTAATTTTTAAAAAGAAGCTCATGAGGAAAGTGTGTTTGTCAAATATTGTGTGACATCCTATCTCCTTCCTAATTCCAGGCCAGAGATGCTAAGAGGGACTTTCTTCAGAATCCCTGATGAGATAAAGCTTATTCACAAAAAAGTGTAAAATAGACTACCCATATATATGTATATGTATATATGCATATGTATATATGTTTGCATGTGTATACACACATATCTCTGTATGTATATATGAATATATGTATATATGTTTGTATGTGTGTATACACATACACACACGGATAAAATTATATACTCCCCAAATAAAAATGTCCCTCTTCTTTCACAGAAGAAAATCTAGCCTATTTGGGTGTTTAGTAAATGAACACTTCCTAATGATTCTGTTAATGAGGGGCACTTCTCAGCGAGGTCATGACGTGTGGAGGTACCGCTTAGGCTGCATTCTGACATTAGTTCCCACACTATCATCTTTCTGCATAATTTTATTCGTCATATTTTTAGAAAAGACAGGTTGACTTATGTAGACATAAGTTTTTTTGAAATCTGTTATTCTTCCCCCTCCCTTCTCCCCCCCCCCCCATCTGTCTTTAAAAGAAGAGTCACCAGTTCATTTTTAGCCATCAGGAAAAGCACAAGAGTATTTGCCTGCCCCCTCAATTTTTTCTCCCTAAAGGCAAAGACAAGCAGCCCACATTTCTACTTGAGAAACCCTCCATTTTGTGTCTTGTCTTTTTTATTTAGAGTCACAGTTTTCCAATAGGTTATTATGCTTTGCCACAAGCCATTGGGATTAAAAGCAATTTCCTTGTTCTGGACTAATGACTGGATTTCCATATGGAATGAGTGACTTATATACCTCACTGATTCTTGTTCCAGGGCTTACCTGGGGACAGTATGCAGGTTTTGTTTTTAAGACTTTCATGTTTTTTGATTGGAAATAGAAAATACTCATTAAGATGTGACTCTGCCTATTCTTAATTTAAGATGGCTGAGGCCCTTTAAAATGGTCACTGAAGCAAAGCCAGAGCACATTGGCTAAGGTCGGCAAATGTGTCTCAGAACACTGCAACTTTATTTTCACACTTGTTTTTCAAAGAATCAGCGTTCTCTAGAAAAACATCATTATGGTTATTCATGGCTTTATATGACGTGTGTTGTATTTTAGCTATATTTGATGTATTTGTCAAAATGAAAAATTGTTCAGAGCCAGAGGATCAGGATGTCTGCTGTGAGATTGTGTTTCCTAGAAATGACCAGGAGGGTTCAATTGTAAACCTCAACAGTATGGCTGCCTAACAGAACCTGTCCAAGGACAAGAACAGACGTGGAAAGATGGATGCGAGAAATCTTCTGGGACCCCACTTCTAGATGAAAAACTAAGAAATACTGAGAGAGGGAGATTTCATCTTTCCCAGGCATGATTCCCTAATTGATTATGAAATACCAAGGGGTCATCCCTGATATCATATCAAGCAACGCTACACAGACCCAAAAAGATTGTGTGTGTGTGTGTGTGTGTGTGTGTGTGTGTGTCCACATAATAAAAATAACAATAAAAGAATAAGAGTTCAAGAATTTTAAAAATGTACTTTAGTCTTTGAAGGTATGAACTCAGAAAAAGAAAATGTGCTTATATGCTTTTTCTCATTAGCCCTTGACTCAGATACGGTGCTGAGGGTGCTGGCCTCACCTTTACACTCCATTTCTTTCCTCTCGCGGGATGTTTTATTTACCACACACTTTCAGGTCCTTAATGAAAGTTAACTCAGTTGTTGTTGTTTTTTTGTTTTTGTTTTTGTTTTTTTGATGACATAAGCTGAGGTTTTTCAAGCCCTGAGGGGCACGGCTGCCACCACCGGGGAGCAAACTGAACTCTATTGTGTGGGAGTCCCTCCCCAGTCTACATCCACCGATCCTAGAGGAACCTACCTTCATTGCTAGGGTTCCCGAGAACCTTCTTGACCTCGGCATTGGTGGGATTTGTGCCCAGAGCCCGGAGGACGTCGCCCACCTGACTCAGAGTGATCTTGCATTCTCCTGTTCTGTCGAACAGGAGAAACGCCTCCTTGAATTCTGCAAGAAGCACAAGACGTTCAGTCACCGGTGGGCATTGCCTTTTTATTTTCCGAAACCTTCTAATTAACCCCAAGTCCTTCAAGGATTCAATTCACACTCTTCCCTGCTTTACAATTTTCGCCAACCACCTGCTTTCTTTCCTTCTATCAAACGATCATCGGGAAACCCTTTTGGCGCTTAATGTGGGTAATTCCTTTAAAGCGGCATTTCTAGTTTTAAGCTGCATCATTATTGATGTGGAATTAATTTTTAATTATGGAAGTTGGAGCTCCCGGTGATAGTGATTCGCATTTCCTACACCCGTGAGGGAAGCGGGAGTCACTTAAAATATTCTAATGCCTTGAGAAAGCTTAAGAGTCTCCAAATAGGCCTTTTATTAATTGGCAATGTTAATGAAGTCTCAAGCAAGCATATTGCCAGCTGGGGCTATGGTATGTGAGTTTAATCCAAACTTTCTAAGTTTGGAGAAAAATCTACCTTTGGGGCACAAGTTTTATAGGCTGTCTTCTCAACTAGTCTCCTCCAGAAATTATATCATTTTATTTTTATATTATGGAAGTTAGAAGTGGGAGGGAAGCCTGTACGTTTTACAGTGCTGTTTAACCACCCCAAAGTTTGGTTCAGAGAGGCTCCTATTATGGTTGATTCAGATGGAAAAATTTTTCTACATCAATTTTTGTGATATGTTCATGTAATGCTGATGTAGCCCCCAAATAATCCATATAACCAAACATGTTTATAACTTAATGATATATTTTAAAGTTAACATTTGATTGATTCCCATGCAGTTATAAGAAAAATAATGCAGAAAAATGCATTTTCTCTTCTGTCTAGTTTTCTCCAATGGAGCACTCTGTGGGGCCCTAGCATGTTATTGAAACTGGGATATTTGCACAGACAGACTGAGCTGCTTATGCATGACCACATTTGTGTGTGTGTGTGCATGAGTGCACTCAGAGTGAAGCTCAAAGTGCTGCTTTTTCTCACTGCGATTGCTCTGCCGAGTGTTTTATGTCCTATAATTCTGTTTCGATAAAACTGCTTCACCTTCGCAATTATCCCCATAATCACTTAGAACTATGTAACACAAAGACTGGAAAGAGGGTTACAAATGGATTTAGGAACTAGCAAAGGCATTTTAATGGAAATAGCTAAACTTAACTGAGAGAAAAATTCTGGAAAACCTACAAGTCCTGATGGTGATTTACTGGAGTTAGTGCCAATAGCCAATGACACTGGATCAATTGATGAATAAACTTTCAGAACTGGAAACACTGTTTTTAGGCTAGGGGCAGTCTCCAACGAAATTTGCTGTCTGAAAAGATGGCTCTGTCCCACATCCCATTAGCCTATCTTCCTATCTCAGTGCCTTTTAATCTAAGATTGGACAGAGTGCACATACGCAGTTAGCTATGGACCATGTTGCTATTTCCTATTAGATCCTATGTGATCTCACCATGATCTGCCCCAATCTGGAAAAAAAAAATTGCTTGTGCCCTGTGGTTTCATGAGTCACATACTATTTTTCATCTTTCTAAAGGTCACGTGGAACTGGACTCCTCTTGCTGCTGGCTTCAGACGCCAGGCATGGTGCTCTGAGGACTCGCAGTCACCCGGCTCAGATGCTGGTGTAGAAATGGGATTTTTTATGGCTGTAATGGAATCGCTTTGACATTATCTTTTGGTACATTAAAGGCAGAGCCTGGAGATATAATTCTTTTAATCCTGGACTTTTAGCCCAAGGCTTAGCCATTCTCTTCAAGGTTCCAGGACACAGGCTGGTGAACTGCTTCCTTGACTGGCTGCATAAGCCACATCTTACCATAGTCTTACCACGCCCCTTTGTTGACGCATTGTTTGTGGTCTTTGCTGAACCTCAAGAGCAGAGTGGAGTTGTCCCCACAGACAACAGTGCAGGCAAAGCTTCACGGGTTTTCCTATTTGACCTTTAAGGATGTGTCATCTGATCTTTTGCCCAGAGCACACAGTTTCTGAAATATCTAATGATGAGACTGATTATTCTTCACCTGCCATCTAATGGTGGTTTTGCAGACTTAAACATGGCCAGCGAGATTTAAAATTCAGACTTTAACATTTTATAACTTAAAAGCCAATTAATTTTTTTTTTTAAGTAGCCACATGTAGCTGGCGGTCATGCTAACAGAGAGCACAAGACCTAAACCTTCAAATTGCTATAACTATCTCCACCTTTTCCCCTCTTTCCTTCAATCCAAATCAAATGGTATGAACACTGTTCGTCATTCATTAAGCAAGGAAGCAAGTTCAAGTGGTCTTGATTTATCCTGAAAGCATAGACTTTCTACTTAGTCTGATAAGTTTACATTTGTTTTTCTGACACAAAGCCAATGTGCCAATGTTTACTCAATTCTGTGGCTAAAACCTGTTTTCAGTATTGGGTAATGAGTCTCACACTCAGCACTAAATGTATTTGTCTCAGCAAGGGCCTTTGAGTCTTTCATTGTTTGATTCAGCAATAGTTTGGCAGCCACGGTGGTACTGTAAATCAGGAATTATAGAGCACTGCACGGCAGGGGCTGATGATGTAGCTACATCACCAATTAAAAGTATATGTAAACAAACGAGAACCGTAATTTCCTTAACACAAATCCTTTATAGTATATCTTTAAATGATGTTGAGTTACTCAATCATCTAAACTTCAGGTCTCATTGTGACTCCTTTGGGGGTCAAAATACCCTTTCACTGGGGTCACACAGCAGATACCGTATACATCAGACATTTACATTATGACTCATAACAGTAGCAAAATTACAGTTATGAAGTAACAACAAAAATAATTGTATGGTTGGGGGTCACCACAATGTGAGACATTGTATTAAAGGGTGACAGCATTAGGAAGGTTGAGAACCACTTACCTAAACTGACTACATGAGGCCACCAACCATGGGAGTTTGTGCTATAGGAAATAACCTTTTGTTTTAAGCTGATACCCAGATAGCATCATGGTTACCATGACCCTGGAAGAGACTGAACAATGTGGAAGCCTTTAGGTGGAGAACTGTTACTAATAACCCACAATTATTTTATTGTCTATTTTGTAATACAGTATACGTTCTTATGGCCAGTCACCTAACTTATATGACATCACATAACTAAACCGCTCTGCCTCTCCTTTCTGTAAATACATTTGGCTTAGTTCATGTACGTTTTGTGATGATTTTGCCCCACATAACATTTCTCCGCTAAACTTCCTAATCTAAAAATTGAGATTGTGTGGGATACTGGGCCCTGTTGAATCGAAAGACACAAAGAGGACAAAGTTCAAGTGTTATGGAAGCTCTTTGAGATCTCTTCACTCTTGAAAGGTTTTGGACTCATTGATGCTCTCAGTTCGTGAAAGGACTTTCTAGTCGGTTTGAATTCATGCGAGCTTATGATACTATTACTAATTCTTTGATCACTGAGGAAGAAAAGACCTTTCACCTCTCCAGCTCCCTGTCAATATCTCTTAAAGAAGTGCTGGGCCAGGACCCGTCTCTGTCTATGAAGTCATAGAAACTGGACAGGCTTGATCATTAGGGAGGCTTTTATAATCAGCTTTATTTTTCAGATTGAATGCTTCAGACTTGTCAGATCTCTCTCTCTCTCTCTCTCTCTCTCTCTCTCTCTCTCTCTCTCTCTCTCTCTCAGGTTTTGATTAGTAAGTTAGATTTTTAAAAAAATGTGAATATATCATGTATGATCTTTCCTATTGTATCAAGTTTCATCTTATTTAGAAATGAGTAGCTATGAGGACTTATTTATATTCTGTTTTTTATTGCCTTAGATCTTTGATTACTGACTATAACCAAGGGTTTCAGTTATACAGGTTTATATTTAGAGGGACTGAGAGCAATTTATATTTAGAATAGCAGCACCAGTGTGGTTAATTAGGCAGCACTTAGCTTGTCCCAAGGGAGCTGGCTTTCTCACTTGCTGCCTCAGTGAGTCTGCCCATACCAACGGCTACAGCTTTTAAACTTACCTTCCTGCTGTTCCTTAGAGAACTCGATCTGTTAGAAAGAAATTAATCTTAAGAAAATATCTTAACCAGAAAAGAGCATCCTGATTTATAGATGCATCCAGCTCCTTCCCTGAATTCTCTGCTAAACGAGCTCCCGACATCAGCCCGTTTTTTTCTGAGTTCAGGCATGGTGTGGATACCAACAGTTTGAGCCACAAAGTAGCATGCTATGGAGTTTAAGGAGCATTTCAGAGACAGGCAGAGCTCTGTCTAAGGCAGAGAAGCTCAGATCACTTACCTGCAATCTGGTCAGCACTGAAGGACTGCAGTGGCAAGGGAGAGAGAGAAACAAAGGTCTTTCAAATGCATTGACAGAAGGAGGGCTCTCTGTTCTGAGGCCTTTAGGAAACCATGTGGGTGGCATAGCACAGGAAGGCTGCGTGAGGGCAATTTTGAACCTAGGAGCATACAATCTGCTGCAAAAGATAATTCGGAAATCTTTCCCCTATATCTTAATGATGTAAAGACATTAAAAAATGCTGAACTGAACACTTCCTAGAATGCCAAAATGGTCCATATTTAGCATATGTCTGTCTGATAAGATATACATTTAAAACTGCAAATAAAATTGCATACAAAAACCACCTTAAGTCTTTCTGTTTAATTAACATATTTTTATATTAGTATAGGAAACTGAAGAATCAGATGCAGTTTGCTTAACTTTAGGTATCAGTTATCATTGGATTCTATTCTATTTAAAGCATACTATTTCACTATGTTTGCACTTTTTTCTTCTTCTTCTAAATTTAGATAAATCTTACGTGATATATCAAAAGGTGGTGAAGAGCGAACAACTGCTCTGGGGAGGAAGATGAATTTCTCCATCTGGTGCAATAGTTTGAAGTAACTTCTTCTATCTTCATCATAGCTGGTGGAAACCGATATTAGGCTCCAAAAACCTTGTGCTAAATAGGCTCTGCCCTCCATTCTATTCCTTGTCTGCCTGTCTTCTCAGTGTGCTCCTGTCGCCCAACTGTATCCTCCTATAAGTGACATGTCATTTTCTCCTGTAGGACCCACCATGATGGAGCTCTGGGCTGCAGACCAGCAGTGGGGCTGAAGCGTTAACTGAAGGCAGCTCCGGTCCCTGAGTGGAGTCTCCCTTCTTTGTGGCTTCCTTTTATTTCTGGGCAAACTGACCTCATACGTAGCATCAGATTTCACGGGGCCAGTTGTCCCTCCTCCTAGAGAAGTTCCTTAGCTTTCTTAGGGCAAAGAGAAAGAGGGAAATGTACCCTAGGGCTATTTTTAGAAAACTAGCATCTAGAAGTGAACAGCCCTGGTGGGACCGAAGCCTGTCGGTACTTTTATGGTCTCTGTCTCTGAGATGTTCGCCGCAACGTCTTCCTTAAGATGTTTCTCTGCTCGTGGAAAACTTGGGATTCACTTAGCCTCTAGCTTCCGAGGGATAATTATGGACTTTACGAGTGTCTAGTCAGCAAGTCTGGATATTAACAGAGCCTCTTGGATGCAACTGGGTTGAAGTTTCAAATCGTAACTGGTATAGAGAAACAACACTTCCCAAAGCTCTGCCCCTTATGGTAAAGTTCTGAGGTCCTGAAAAGGCATTGCGTGCTCTGTGTATCTCATAGGATACACCCACACAGCAATCCGACCAGGCTCCCAAGTCTCCATTAAAGACTATGCTTTTGCAAGCAGTATTTGCAGGAGTGTAATCTAAGCAAAAACGTGTTTTGGGGTTCTGCTTTCTACCTTTCTCCTTCATCTCTTGACATTAGGTTTGACTATGTCCGTCCAGCCGGATTTTCTTTTTAGATATTGCATTTTTATTTCGGAAATTCTTAGCAAGCAAGAAAACCGACACATCAATTTCCTATTCTTTTTTCGTTCCTAGATTCTTACCAAAATCAAGTTGCCCTTTCCAACACTTTGTGGCTTAGTCTGCAGACCGAGAGTAAAGTAACCTAAAGTGGAGCTCAGGGGTGCTAAGTAGCACTTCCGCATTTCACAGGCGTTTAGGGGAGTTGCCGGCAATGGGCTTTTATAGCAGCTTATCTGAGAATGGGAAAACTAGAATGGCTTTAGGGAAAAGAGGAGGCCTGGAGTGTTCACTGGAGTTCAGACACAACGGTTACCGCTCTCTACACATTTCAAGTAGCTCAAAAGAATAAAGGAATTGTGAGATGAATTGTGACTTCTGCAACTGTCCTTGAGGTAGATGTTCATAAAAAGCATGAAGTGTGTCCTGCTAGGAAGATGAATATTTTGAACTTATCCTCTTTCTATTCCAGAAGAAAGAAACAGCTAAATACATACCACTTCTTCAAAAATATGTAACTAGGTGCACATACGAAAATACCGCAGGATGTGTAATAAAATAAATGTATAAAAAATAAATAAATAAACTCAGAACTTGAAAAAAAAGAAGACACCACAGTGATACTCCTTATTCTGTATAATTATTAGATGCTGATCAAAATGTTAAAAATATCTATCACTTTTGGATCAAAGTTTACAACTGTGTAAAAAAATCTTACAGGATCTTGAGTCTCCAAATGAAGAATGATCATATATTTTTAAGTTAGTAGCACCTAGGTAAATATGTCTTTTTTTAACCAGACTGATATTTTTAAAAGTTACTGCAGAATGATAGTTAACAGAAAAATTAAAACTGCTTTGAGTCAGTAAAGTGAAGCTTTGTAATTATATTTTTGTATTTGTACCACTAAATTTGATATAATTGTATCTATGTATTTGTGCCACCAAATCCAAATTGTCTAATTATTATTGAGAATTAGTATACATCTTTAGTGAGGTTAATAACTAAATATTACATCAGAGTTGCACATAATGATAATATTTATAGTTTGTCTTTTTCAGATGGAAAAAATGTGGCCTTACATACATATGAAACGAAGTCAATTTGTATAAAAACTTGTGGGAAAACTGGGAAGTCAGCACAAACCTTAAACTTATTTGCTTTATTTGTGAATAAGCTTTTAAAAAACCAGTTAGCTATTATACTAAGGTTTGTTGTTACTATTAAAACAGAAGCTGTAAAGTGGTAGGAAACAGTTAAATTATTTCACCCTAGTTTTCCCCTATATTTTTATCATATCAACAATAAAATTTTAGATTAAAAAAAGACCTACTGAAAAACAAAATATAAACTTAAATGTATCAATGACACAAGAAAGAATAAACCATAGTTAAGTCCAGAGAGGGAAATAAACTTTAAATGTTAGATTGATCTTATATGCTGAAGAATAAGTGAGAGATGTAACCTATCTCTCCTGTCCACTTTCAGAACGACAAACTCCTTGCTATAGGAGGAGATATCGTCAGCTCTTGCAGCAAATGCGTGTTCTGGTTACACAGAGATTGTAGATTAATGTGTTTCAACGGCTGGCTATCAGTCTTTTCTGTCTGGCATGCGGCCCACTGTGCTTTTCTCTTGTCCTGTTAGACAATCTTCTCAGCCTTGGTAAGAGCCCATCTCCCCCTTTCCCAAAGAATGCTTCCTTCCCTGTGTGTCACCTGGCTCCCTTTCCAGGCAGCAAACTAGTCAGCCTTCCTGCTGAATCCCCTGATGCGAATCCAGATGTGTTTTAACACTACATCTCTCCCCAGAGCATTTGCCTTGCACTTAGTCTGTCACTGCTCTCTGGGTACCACCACCACGCCCCGCCCCATCCACCAGGTGCTTAGTAAGTAAACTTGGCATTTAATTAAAGCCACTAGACTGTTCATACTCAGAAATCTAGGGTGCTATGGATGTAGACCCAAGTTCTCCTTTCCAACAGAAGTTTCTCCTCTCGAGTAGTGTATTCTCAGAGGTCAGAAACTTTATCTGCTCTTTTAAAAAGTTTACATTCCAGAAAAAGATATGTATATTCTAGTCAGCACTGCATCTCCGGCACCTGGAACTGGCCAGCACAAAACAGGCATTTCCCTTTAGATTTTATACAAATTAGACCAGAGTTCTAATTTGTCAATCTTCAACTTCTTTGTAAAGACATCGTGATTACCTTAACCTACATCTTTATCTTACACGGTGAGTCAAAGGCCAAGATCCACAGTGCTATAACGCCTCCATTCGCATTTGGTGCTGAATTTAGGTAAGTAGCAGTGTGTAAGACACCTGCTACTAAGAAGGATTCTTCCTGTGGTTGGGGCACTGACTACAGACACATTTTTGGGCATCCAGAAGGAATTGCTTTATGGGACAAAATATTGCAATGCAGTTAAACAAAATGTAGAATTGATATATGTTAAATTTTTGTATCTTCAGAGAAGAAGAGATTTAATTAAAGACAATGTGGGAAATGTATGGTATTGAATACTAAGGGAATGCCCTAGGAAGGCACATGGACTACAGTGATCAAAGATCTTCCTATTTCAGGGGATGAGCAGCTGCCAATAGTGGCACTAAGAAAAGAAAGTGCTGTAACCGAGCCAGTTTCCAATCAAGAGAACATTGCTGGAGATTCTTCACCTTCTTGTCTTGCAGAGTGATCAGAGCTAGACGTATATAAAACTTTAAGAAAATAATTAAACTGATTGCAGAGGTGTTTTATTTTAGCATCTACTATAAAAGGCCATGAGAAGTAATATTTGAAACCCTTAGATTGGTCTGCCTCATTATAAGTCACTTAATGTTATAGGAAAGAAATATCTCTCCTTACACTTCTCAACTCAATGAAAGAGAATTTAGGAAGCTTATTAAAATGCTATAATATTATATGAAATGAGAGCAATGGGGACATGGCCTAAGAGCCATGGTACCTTGGGTACATTGACCTGAGAGAGACTGGCCTGGTAAGGCTATGGTCAGCAGGCCCAGACCAGTCATCTGAATTCTGTCACCCGAGCACAAAACTGTACAGTTAAAAATAGCTCGGATCACATCTGCAGGAGCCAGTAGAGACCTAAGCGAATTTTGATACAAGTTCCAAAATGCGATCCAAGTTCTTTTCCTTTCCAGTTTTCTCTCTCATCTTTTCAGTTAATAATTGAGGAATAAATTCACAATTTCTTGAGTGCTGTACCTCTTTTGGGTACATTTACCCAAATGCCATGTCTTAAATATTAAAAATGTGTTTTTATTCCTTCCATTTTTAATTTTATGATGTAAGCAATTAAAAAGCATTGTACATGCTAAGAAATCATAATTATGTTTTCCCCACTTGTCTGGAGTAGAAGTTCCTTTTGGGACAGCTGTGCTAAATAAATACCATATTCTTTTAGAGACTTTGATAGGATACATGGAAAACTAGAATCCTATTCTGGATGTCATGACGAATCATGTGCATTTTGATTTAAATAACTTCTCTAGATTATTTTTTCCAGATTACACGATAAAATTTTGTGTGATTTCTTGAGTTGCTTATAGGTCTAATATATTTTGAATTTTCCATCCTTTCTTTACATGTCTATACTGTAGGGCCTACCTCAACTTACTTTCTGGAAAAGGACAAAATATCTGAAAAACCCAGTTGCTATTATGATAATCATGGCAATATTGAAAGTTTTATGAAAGTTTTATGAACAGGAAATATTATACTGTTGGGTGCTTGGTAGTTAAGAAACAGCTCACTCTCAAAGACAGAAAGAAAAATGTCTGTGCTGAGGAAAACCTGTTCTCCCCAGCCTCAAGCCACTATTACTAGTTACTGACTAGAGCAATTAGCTTTATCATCCACATGATTTAAAATTTAACTAGTGTATTCTGCAGCCATCGATACTTTCACACTGTAGGTTTTGCTGTCAAGATTCTGGTTTGGGGCAGATGAAGAAGTAAAGTTGGTAATATCCTATTTTCATACGAAAGGCATTTCAGTCCGAAGAGAAGAAAGTGCTCTCTCAGCAGACTAAATATAACACTCCCCACAATTCCCGTGAGTCAGATGGTGCTTAATGCTGCCCAGTTATGGAACGACTTGTGAAGACAGCGTGCTAGGGGCTTCATGTGCAGCCCTTGAAATGTCAAGGGCTCGGCTTGCACAGGTTTAATTTTCTTTAAATGAAAAGCAGTATCCGCTTTTTAGTTGGTGAAGACATCGCTTTCTTTGCAAGCTGTGCTATAATTTGCAAAGACCCTCTTCAGTCACACACATTTCAGAATGTCACCACAGGGAGGCTTACAAAACACCCTTCTGTGTTTTCCACTCTCTTTCACATGCTTTGTTCTCTCAGTATAGACAAGTAAAGAACTAAAGACATTATTGACGCTGACTCATGGGCTTAAATAATTTTTTTATTTCTTCCCCAAGATATATTGTTTTCACGCATTTTTTAAAAATTAGAGATTGGCTGTATGTATTTACCTCATGCTTTCTCCTCAAATGATGTTAAGGTTAATATTTAATCGCATTATATATGTGACATTGCATTTCCGCTTATGACTACAAAGAATGCTAGTTAAATTAGCATGTTTATTTACAAGCAAATAGAGGTCTCTTCTCAGAAGATTAGCTTGGTGATGGCTGATTTAAAGATTAGATTTGGTATGTCGGAGTGTTTAATAAGAAAAAGCAACAATTGTCTTAAAATTCAACACTCTAGTACACGTGGAAGTATTTTTATATCCATTTCGGTTTATAACTTTTCACAGGAAGTTGGGGCAACGTGAATAAGACTTCTTTGAAGTGCCTGAAATTTCATCCTCTGTCTATAAAAAAGAATGCCTGACTCCACAACAGCAGGTGGTAGGAGAAGCTGCAGAAAATAGGAGACTCCACAGAACTGCTAAGGTCAGTCTTGCAGAGCCTGCTCTGCAGCAGGTCTCTCACTCCCTCTCCTGGCTGCGTAGGACTGCGCAGGATAATAAATATAGCTCTAGGCCTGCCACGCCGCTCTGCCTCCCAAATACCTCCTTTTTTGTTCCAACTGAAAAGCAGCAAACTTTAGAAACCAGAGGTAGCTGAATGTTCCACAAAGTTTACTATAGATTTACTCTGCTGGTTAAGTCTTAGTTTCTCCACTTAGGTAGTGATGATGGGCCTCATGTGGGCTCAGTTTCCTCCTTGGGACATCCAACTTACTCATTAAATTGAACATTTAAGTCTTTCCAAGTCCATGGTCAGTTACTGTTTGGAGATTCGTATTTGGTAGAATTTCTGTCAATGCATTTGTTACCATTACTGTTTTTGTGATATTGCCTGCAGTATCTAGTCAGGAATGACCGGATTGTGGCATAAATACAATGCAAATTAAAGTTTAAGCAGCACATTTTGAGATACGACAAAAGTCTCCACCTCACAGCAATCCTGGCTTATCAGCCAACACATGCACCATGCAAAAAATTCACCATGCAAAACAATATTAAAGATCTCTTACAAGCCTGGCCGTGGTGATCTCAGTACTTATTTGCTTTTACGATTTTTCCTGGTTGCAACTAATATTCTTTTCTTTATTTACACCCACAATGATAATGGTGGTTCTAACTCCTATGTGATCCAGAGAGGCAGTGTTATTCTAGGCCTGGGGATTTGTCCCTGGAAATACCAGTTCTCTAAAGGGAAAGAGAGCTGAGGCCTACCAAGAACAGTAATATTAATGTTCAAATGTCAGTGGAACCTGGTGAAAACCACCACTCACAAAAATGTCTATAGGCACAGGACATCAGGTGGGCACTCTAAATAAATAGCTAACAAACCAGGAAGTCAGATTGAAAAAGCACAATTAAGCCAACTAATAAAAATATCCAAGATTGTTCAGAGTTTATGGAGAATTGAATATGTAGCTATTAAATGTGGTATATATTACAGTGGACCATGGTCTTGGGAAAAGTTCTGAGGGATGAATTTAATTACTGCTGTGTCTTACTCCAGCTTTGCCCACAGTTTAAAGGATAGTTAGATTTCTAATCTTACAGGATTTATGAAATAAATATTTTTTTTTCAAGACAGGGTTTCTCTGTGTAGTCCTGGCTGTCCTGGCCTTATTTTGTAGACCAGACTGGCCTCAAACTCACATCAATGTACCTGCCTTTGCCTCCAGAGTAATGGGATTAAAGGTGTGCGCCACCATTCCAGGTGAAATAAATCTTATAATCCAATTACGTTCTATTCCTTACAGACTTTTCAGGAAGTTAATGAATATGTATATAGATACGTTCATTTTCTCTGCTTGAAAAATTTTGTAACTTATATGAGAAAATACATGTAGAAACATCAAGTGATTAAAAGCATCACATAGGAAATGCCATAATGGACCTTCTAATTTGCCCTGTTACCTACTGGGGTAAAATGAAATATTATAAAGCACTCAAGTCCCATGCTATTCCTTGGCTTTGCTAAAACACTTCCAAATATGTACTGATTTCATATTGGTGAGAGAAAAATCATTGAAGGAATTTGCATTCCTTTACATAAATGAGACAGCGTCAGGTCCTTCCTTTCTCTCTCTGTCCATTAGGAGTGCTCCTCTTGGAGGAAGCAGAAGGTTTCTTCCATTTCTTCAAGATTCATTTGATGTGTGTGTGTGTGTGTTCCTCCTCAAAATATAGTCTATCTCTTGTTCTGCAATGAAAAACTGAAAGTGAAGCATATTGCATTCGTACAAGCCAGAGAGAGGACTTTCTAAATTTTTCTTGACTGTACCAGCAAAAATGGAAGGCTAAAGCAGTGCTTCTTGTCTGCTGTCTGGGAAAGTGACCATCTTAGTCTCTGCATTAAAAAACTGACATTAATGGAAACTTATTCATTCCCTTTCTCATGCATTATTTCTCTGGGTAGAAAAAACCTGCTTTCATTAGCTGGATACTGCTTTTTTGTTGTTGTTGCTGTTTTATTTTGTTTTGTTTGTTAGTTTCTTTTTCTTAAGACAGCACATTTTCTTTCCTTTTGGAAGCTTAGCCCAGAAATACAGGGATGGTATTGTCTTATGAATCACAACAAATATATCGAAAATGTCTTTGACACTGAGTTATAGTTCTAAGGCCATTAAAGAGTGGAGCACTAGAGAATCAAGGAGGACTCTGGGGGTTGTAATCACACTTGCACACTGAAGTCAATGTGCATCTATAAAGATGTCAACTGTGGTTGCTGAGGACAAAAGATTTGGTTTCTTCTTAAGGAGCTAGCTGTATGCTTCTTGTCTTCAAAGCCAAACATTTTCAGAAGGTCCAAAATGCATTTTTCCTAAACGACCATCCATTAGTAATGCTATATCCTGTGACCAACTATATTTTTTCAAATATAACTTAAGGTGCAGACAGAGATTAAACATTTGTGATGTTCTTGTGGTTTTGAAACAAGTTCCGTTTCATATTTAACTGGACTGTTATAAAAATCACAACTATATTTTGATTTCATCACATAAACCCAAGTGCATTCTGATTCAGGATTACTTTAGAAGTCTTTAAACTGCCATGATTATATCAAGGTAGTCAATGGAGTGTTTGTGTGTAGGTCAGCACTGCTGCTTTCTTATGCAGAGTTAAGCTGGAAACTTCAGATGTACTACGTACGTACAGGATCCTTGGCTTGCACGGAGGGCTCACCTCATGAGCACTTTGACTCTGTACTTTTCCATATAAGGCAGAGTTCCTTAGAGGAAGCCTTTCAGCCTGCCATGTGGACCAACCTAAGACCAGTTAACAAGCAGAAGGTGCATAGATAGCTACCACACCACCAAGAGGTGACAGGGACAGGGACAGGGACATGCATTCGTCAATTCCCAAAAGCAGGTCATCTTTTCTGAAGCTGAAAACTTGGTTCACAGCAAAGTGGTCACACACAAAAAAATCAGTCACATTCCCCTTAGTTCAAGATCAGTACGGAAAAGACTCAACACACATCGGCAGCTGTAGAGATGACAGGATACATAAACATACGATATATATTGTGTTAGTTTCACTTAGAAGGTGCTCACAAATTCTGAATTAAATGCTCCATATAAACAAACACGATGATAGTTGTAGTCACTGAAGTACCAGAGTGTGCAATTTGCTGCACTGAGAATCTCCCTGAGTCTTGTATGACATTTTATTAAGCAAATTAGAAGAGGGAATTAACTTGAATTGCAAAGAAAACAATATTTTTTTTTTTCAGATGAAATAAAACAGCTGCCAAATAGATGTGTCCAAGACAACTGGGTTATAAGCTGTCTTTAAGTCTCTGGAAACTAGCAGAGGCTAAACGTTTCTTTATGATACAGTTTTAGAATCAGAGATCTAATTTCCACGGAGATTTTCTTTTAAAGTCCACTCTAACTATTTGTGAAGATCTGTGTATTTCCCCTAAAGTTGCACTTTGGCAACTTTAGGAGAAAAATGGAAAACAGAACCAGCTAAGATTGACCCACAGGAGCGAGCACAGAGCTCATATGTAATACCCACTCTTACTAATGTCACTGGAATTGTATAGAGGATTCCCGGCTTCTGAAGCACACCGGTTCACTTAGTAACGCCATTCCTTTTAATGGAAAATAGAACTCCGCACAAATTCCTTGAGATCTTTAGTGTTGAAAGATGTTTCAGTGACCAAAACAATTCACCTGTTCAGTTTACCTTAATAGCAGACAGATCGATTTTTTCTTCTTTCTTGGCTGGAGCGGGGGCCGGGGCCGGGGCCGGGGCTGGAGCAGGGGCAGCAGCAGCAGCGGGCTTCTTGACGTCTTTCTTTGGTGCCATTTGGATGAAAAGGATGGGTTAATAAAAAGAAAGATCTTCTGCAGAGGAAACCTGTCAAAGTGACACTTGGAAGAGCAGTGGTGGCTCGCTTGACCTGCAGCCCAGCGTCTGGAGGGTGGACCCGGGGTGTTGAATGGTATAAGGGCATGCATATATATTTCACTTAGTGCCTAACAGAACCTTGACACACGCTGTTGGATTGGACGGTTCGCTTGTCCAGGGGGGTGGCATTCCGGCTCAGACTATAAATGGAATCTAAAGGGTCAGGGCTTCCTCAAGTTTTTTAAACGCCTCTTGCTCCCCCCGCCCCTTCTTCTCCACCTCCCATCTATAAAGGAGAAAGAAGGCTAACAAAGCCAGCCGCAGTGGGTTTGGCGACAGGAGGTGGATGTACCTTTTTCTTCATAGAATTACAGTCCTGTTGAAGCTGTAAATCTTTTTTTTTTTTTTTTTTTCCAACTTAAGAAACTACCGGATTCAGTTTCAACTTGGAATTTTGGCAGAGGCCGTTACCAACTTTCACCCAGCTTCTTCCCTGCTCCTGCCCCTCCCTCCTTGGCCATGATTTGCAAGAAAATGTTGGTCAGCAGAGAGGTCATTGGTAGTGTTCAAAAATAAAAAGCAGACGTATAAGGAAACTCCATCAAGTCTTAAAGTGGTTTCCTTTCTAGGGAGTATAGTCTCTGCCTCCCTTTGCACCCCTCTCTGTGTGTCCGTGTCTACCCTAAAGAAAAATAATTTAAAAATTATTTCTTATAATATGATTTTCTGTACAATTTAATAAAGAATAATAGTAAATTAGTTTTCATTCAAAGCGTACATTTAGCCATGTTGCTTTCTAAATGACATAAAATGGAATTATTTATCACCTGAATGTTTTATTGACGCTAGAGGGACAAGTACATTTTTAGGAAAATAAAAAGGATTTTAATTGTCAATACTGTTATATGTTTTGCTAGAAACTTGGTATTTGCTTTTTCTTATTTTTGCCCTTGGTTTTTAGCTGGCAAGGTTAGGCTCTTACTAAGTAATATATGAAAACCAAAACTGGGTGTATTACTGTATATCTTTAGTCCCAGTACTGGGGGCGGGGCAGAGACAGGCAGATCTCTCCGAGTTCAAGGCCAGTCAAGGCCATTCTGGTCTAGATAGTGAGTTCCAGGACAGCATGAGCTACATAGAGTGACCCTGTCTTGAAAACAAGCAAGCAAGCAAGCAAGCAAGCAAACAAACAAATTTATGAAAACGAGTGGTTATAAATTTGTAAGTGACAAATCGTACCAGAGAGTGTATTACCATTATATTACTGCCTAGTGTCATCCTCACTTTTGTTGTTTAACTTGCCTGACATTTAATTAATGAGTTCTTAAATAATAAGATGAATATTAATATTATTATTGTGTGTATGTTTGCATGATGCACATTTGTGGGTGCAGCTTGCATGTGCATGTCAGAGGGCACCTTTGTGAAGTTGCCTCTCCCACATTAATGTGGGTTCTGGAGTGGAACGCAGGTCATCAGGTTTGTTCAACAAACACTAACCACTGAACATTGACCTTGGAAGTAGTTGTCAGAAAAGCAAAACAGTAATCAGTTGGGAGTCTTAGGTAAACTTATTTATATGCTATACATGAATATATTATGTATACACATATATGTATATAAATGTGTGTGTGTGTGTGTATGTCTTAATTATCACATATAGTTGTGGTTAAATACAGCAGTTTGTTCTGGTTTGATAAAAGTCTTCCCCATGCATTGTAACCAACAGAGATTAAGACTCTCATACTATTAGTCTGGGGCGGTGATAGTGGGCACCCCTTCAATCCCAGCACTTGGGAGGTGGAAGCAAGTGGATCTCTTTAAGTTCAAGGCTCATCTGGTCTACAGAGTGAGTTCCCTGACAGCTAGGGCTACACAGAGAAAACCAGTCTTGAAAAACCAAACACCAAACAAAATGAACCCCCCCCAAACCTCCTCATAATGTCAATAATTCATCTGTTAACAAATGATCTACCACTAAGTGGTCTCTGCAGCTCATGCACTGGACCGATTTACTGGATTCTCTTGCCCATATGCATTCAATACAATCATTACATTTCCATCTCAGGACAAACACCTTTTAAATAATCCTAAATTAAATTACTGTCAAACTGGTACAAACAAACAAACACCATATATATGAATGAACTATCAAGTATTGCTCTCATACATATTTACACTATGTAAATGGGCTAAACATATCTATTCCTTAAATGATCATCACTTCCTTATGGTGAAAATATTCAAAGTCTCTCTCTCTCTCTCTCTTTTTTTGTTTTTGTTTTGAGTGCTCTGACCACATTGCCCCAATCTGTGGCTGTCCTACTGTGTACCCACACACTACCTCTGACCCCTCTGTCTGTAGTCTGGTGGTAACCTTCTATTCTCAACTTTAATTGAGCTCTCTCTCTCTCTCTCTCTCTCTCTCTCTCTCTCTCTCTCTCTCTCTCTCTCTCTCTCTCTCTCTCTCTCTCTCCTCTCTCTCTCTCTCTCGCTCTCTCTCTCTCTCTCTTTCTCTCTCTCTCTCTCTCTCTCTGTGTGTGTGTGTGTGTGTGTGTGTGTGTGTGTGTGTGTGTGTGTTTTGAGACAAGGCCTTGCCATGTAGTCCAGGCTGGCATTCAGATTGCAGTGATCAAGTTGCTCAGATTCCCACATCTGTTGGGATGACAATTGTATTTAACTGTACTTAGCTCAGATCAACATAGTTTGATTTTTTTAAATATACAATTTATATGTTCATTTGTGTTTTGCCTGCATGTATGTCTGTGTGAGGGTATCATAAGCCCCAGAACTGGAGTTACAGTCACATTTGAGTTGCCATATGGGTGCTGGGAATTGAACCCGGGTCCTCTGGAAGAACAGACAGTACTTTTAGCCACTGAGCCATCTCTCCAGCCCCAAGATCAACCTACTTTGTATTCATTGTGAGACTACTCAGCACCTGCTGCTCTGGCTTGCGGAGAATGTTTTTACAGCTCTCTCCTGGATGTTCTCCTTACCACAGACTCTTGATCACCTACATTTAGATGTTGATAAGTTTTTCTTACATACAAGGCAGCCATAGAAATCTGAATATTTTTTATCTAAGTATATGGCTTCTAAATAATTAGGATATAATTAAAATAATACTGTTTATGCTAGAATCACCACTTTTACAAATAGCAGAGAACTGTTCACTGGTTTGTTTTTCTTTGGGATTTTCTACAGTAAGTATGCTCTTTTAATTATGTCACTGTTCACAGCTTATATCACGTTGCATATAGAAAGCGCTTACAATGTTGAAAGGGTTGGTGGGCAAGGGAGCTTTACACAGAGGCAGCCAGGCCATGATGAAGTCAAGCTGACATTTATTCTTAAAATCCCCAAGGAGACTTACTAATGTAAAGATGTCCAGACTGGAGAACCCAGTAGGATGCATGGGAATCCCCTAAATTGTAAAAAAAAAAAAAAAAAAAAAAAAAAAAAAAAAAAAAAGGGATTCTTTTTATATCCAAGTGAAAAACAGAAACAACAAATATATGGTAATCTTTATGTTTTGTTAACTCATTCAAATTGTTTGAAATTAGTAATGGCAACCAATAGTAGCAATTTCTGTATTAAGACCTCGAATGCTCAAAATTGGAAACAGAGACCTTATTTTCATAACTAAGCAAGTGGCTTGTGATTGCTATGTATTTGAGTCCTTTTGTGTTACCAAATATATACCACAGATTTGTGGATTCATAGAGAATAATGTGTTGCTGTGACTTTTTCTTCTTGAAATCACAGATAAAGAGTTCCTCGTATGGGGCTGGAGAGATGGCTCAGAGGTTAAGAGCACTGGCTGATACCAACTCACAAGGCCAGTGAGATTGTTCAGTAGTTAATATTTGGCGTGCAAGTTTTCCATACCCAGAATCCACGTTACAGTGGTAGAAGAGGACGAACTCCACAGAGTTGTTCTCTGGCACCCACAAGCAAGCTGTGTCCACAAACGTGTATCTCTCTCACACACATACACACACACACACACACACACACACACACACACACACACACACACAGAGCCAGCCAGGCCATGATGAAGTCAAGCTGACATTTGTTCTTAAAACCCCCAAGGAGACTTACTAATGTAAGATCTTCAGACTGGAGGACCCAGTAGGATGCACGGGAATCCCCTAAATTGTATTCTTAACGCTTTTTTTAATTTATCCCCAAATAAAATGTTTAGTTATATATATATTCCCCTCACCTTTGGTTTTTCGAGACAAGGTTTCTCTGTGTAACAGCCCTTGCTGTCCTGGAACTCTTTGTAGACCAGACTGGCCTTGAACTCACAGAGATCCATCTGCCTCTGCCTCCCAAATGCTGGGATTAAAGGCAGGAGCAGGAGCCACCATACCCAGCCAAAGATATATATATATATATATATATATATATTATATATATATATATATATATATATATAATATATATATATATATATATATAAATAAAAGTAACACAAACACAGAACAATTTTCTGAACAAAAAGAAAGAGGAAGGAAGAGATAAAGAAAGAAGTACATCATTTCATTTCTATTTGGTATCTTTTCTTTCTGTACTTGATAAGGTATTATATACATTTTAAAATTGATATACAAGTCAGGCTTCTCATTCTCTGAGGAGAAAGGGAGTGGGGGGAGGTGAGGTAAAAGGGAGGGACTGGGAGGAGAGGAGGGTGGGAAAGCTGTGATCCAGATGTAAAGTAAATAAATAAGTTAATTAATGAAAGAATTTAGGATAACTTAAATATACAACTAAAAAATAGTTCTATTGGACCAATATGTATATTTGTCATTTGAGTATTATTAGTGACACACGGAAATCAGTTTATGGAAAAATAATTTAGAGGCATTTACAAATTGTAATGCTGACTTAGTTTAATATGGTAATCAGAATTAGAATGGAATTTCTCTATTGACCCGTTTGTGGAGCTATGTGACACCAACTTGCTGCGAGGGAGGGCGTGGATAAGGCAACAGCTGAGGATTCCTGTTCTCAGTGGCAGCTGATGACTGCCGAGACCTTCCAAGTGTTCCTTATGTGTGATTGTACCATTTGCTGTGCAACTTGGTTTTTTTTTTTTTTTTAGGTGCTTACCAAAGCTCAGGGGAATGACACTTGAAGACGGCAAAGACACCATGGCTTACCACATGGTTAAGTTCTGCCACATGCTAATCCTTTTCTTATTTGATTCAGACAGATACTTTGTCTTCTTTTTTGAAACTCTTGGGCTTAGGCACTGAAACAACCGACATTTCTCTTTTTTCCCTGGATTATATGACAGCCTTGGATACACAGCCACTGAGCAGGCAACAGCTGTAACTTATACACACTTCACAGTTGTTTTAAGCCTGACACATAATACAGTATGCACGAGTAAGGTGGTATTATAATTGGGTAGTAGTGGGCGAATCAATTGGGGTTCAATCTTGTTCTCTTGGAAAACTGATAAGAGTGTTGGAGTTTAAAATGGGGTTCTGGTAACATAGAGTTAGAAAGACTGACTTCTTGTCGTGAATGAAGGCAACTGTAAATCTACCAAGGCTGGTAATTAGTCAGCAATTAGTTCTAGCTGGCAGGCAAGATGGCAGATCATGCTGGTCTGGAGGAGCTTGTGTGGCCTCAGGGAGAATGTGTGTGGGGCTTCAAGCAGCAGAAAGCCATTGCCAGCAGATGGAGGAGGTGGTGGCCAAATGCTTAAAACTGAGGACACAGCTGGGCCATGAAAAAGTCACATAGAAGTCTGTGGTCAAAACCCCCAAGGGTATAAGAAACTACATTCCATGGCAGATGGCCATTATGGAGATGCCACCATGCACTGTTTCAGATGCCATGGAGTAGAAGTAACTGGTGTATCTGTGTTTGAATTAAAAGGAACAGTGACTGGAAAATACAGAGATGTCAAACGTATTTATGACCTAAAGGATCACCTGCTGTCCTTTCTTTATGACCTCCCTATTCCTTTGCTCCATGTTTGGTAATGAATAAACTGACCAACACTAAGTGCTACCACATAGCTAAGGTGTATTGCTGGGTTAACCCAGCTACGGCCCTAGACCATTATGGTGAATGCCAATAGTGTAATTTTGACATTGCTGGCTAGTTTGACGCTCTGGTTCCTGATTTGCAATGTATGAGATTATGAGTTCACTTCAGATAGGCAACTTCCTGATCAAGGTAAATGGTCTGTTCATCCTAGATGGGGTGTCTGCAGTCCGTGGTGTTCCTGACAGTAAGTTCTGTATCAGCTGGTCTCTGGTGGACAAGCTGGATAAGGCATCCTTGGAGGAAAGGAAGTATGAGATGGTGGAGGAGAAGGGCATTGGACCTGAAGCAGCTGACAGCATTGGAGACCATGTTGTGCAGTGTGGTGGGGTGTCTTGCTCTAGGATCCTAAACTGTCCCCCAAACAAGCAGGCCTTCAAATGCTTGGAAGACCTAAAGCTGTCATTTGAGTATGTAGCCCTATTGACATTGATGACAAAATCTCCTTTGACCAGAGCCTTACTATAGAGTTGGACTGTATACTATACTGGGGTCCTCAGTGGGCAATAATGCTACAGACCCCAACCCAGGCAGGGGACAAACCTCTAGGTGGGGGCAGTATGACAGTATAGCTGCTGGAGTACATAACAATGGGCTAACAGTCATGTTTGACTCCAAAGGATACAAGGTGCCATGTGTAGGGCTCAACTTTGGAGTGGAAGTGGTCTTCTCCACTGTTGAACAAAGATTAGAGGCTTTGGAGCAGTGGTTCTCAACTTGTGGGTCGTGGCCCTTTTGTGGGATGAACGGCCCTTTCATAGGAGTTGCACATCAGATATCCTGCCTATCAGATATTCACATTACTATTCATAACAATAACCAAATTATAGTTATGAAGTAACAATGAAAATAATTTTATGATGGGGGGGGTCATGACAACACTAGGAACTGTATTAAAGGGTCTCAGCATTAGGAAGGTTGAGAACTGCTGTTTTGGAGGAAAAGGTATGGGTCACAGAGATTCAGGTGCTTCTGGTGTCTGCACAGAAGAAGCTGCAAGAAGAGAGACTGGAGCTCATCTCAGAGCTGTGGGATGCTGGGATCTAGGCTGAACTTCACTATGAGAAGAACAGCTGTAGTTCTTTGAGGGAATAGACATACCATTAGCAGACATTATTGATGGTCATCATTGGTGGCCATCCTTGGTGGTCATCATTAGTGGCCATCATTGGTGTTCATCATTGGTGGCCATCATTGGTGGTCATCATTGGTGGTCATCATTAGCTGTCATCATTGGTGGTCATCATTGATGGCCATCATTGGTGGTCATCATTGGTGGCCATCATTGGTGGTCATCATTGGTGTTCATCATTGGCGGCCATCATTGGTAGTCATCATTGGTGGTCATCATTAGCTGTCATCATTGGTGGTCATTCTTGGTGGCCATCATTGGTGTTCATCATTGGTGGCCATTATTGGTGGTCATCATTGGTGGCCATCATTGGTGAACAGGAGCTCAAGGATGGTGTCATGAAGCTCATTCAATGACTGGTAGGGAAGGGTACATGTGCAAAGACCTTGTGGAGGAGATGGGAAAGAGAACCAGTGCCCCGTGAATCTGCTGAACTGAGAGAACTAACAGAAGAAACAGGGCTGGCATTGTTTGGGATAAAACAAAACTGCGTATGTACTTAAATAGTTTGAACATCCATGTTGTAGCAGAAGACTGAGGGATGGTCAGAATGAAGGCTTGTGGTTTTGTGTTGCTATTGTTATCTTGTTATTGGCAATAATAATACCCAGGCACTACACTTTCTTTGTGGGTGGCGGCAGAGTATAGATGTGTTAATCTTCAAATCACTGCCTCCTAAGCTCTGGAGAGGGACCTAAGATGGCCTTATTGCAGAGCCACACATCAGACGGAACAGATGACGCCCTACAACCTATCACCAAATGTCTCATAATTGGGTTGACACAAAGAAGAAAGGAGTTATAAGTGAAAGGTGAGGAGAGGATTTTATGCAAAAGAAAGAATGTACACTACTCTTTACAGAGGGTTAAGTGCATTAAATGTGGTTAAGTATCAGAAAATATAAAGAAACCTAGAAAAATGTCTTTAAAATGGTAGGATAGCATGGGGAATTGACTATACCACTTGTCATTTCTGAAGACTGGGAGAGAGAAGAGAGGAAGAAAGGGAGAGAGGGAGATGGAGGGAGAGACAGACAGAGACAGAGAGACAGAGAAGTGAGAGTGTTAAAACCTGAACACTCAGGCTGGAGAGATGGCTCAGAGGTTAAAAGCACTGCCTACTCTTCCAAAGGTCCTGAGTTCGATTCCCAGAAACCACACGGTGGCTCACAACTGCCTATAATGAGATCTGATGCCCTCTTCTAGCCTGCAGGTATACATGCTAGCAAAACATGTATACACAATAAATAAATAAATCTTAAGAAAGAAAGAAAGAAGAAAAGAAAGAAACTTGAGCATGCATCTTGCCTGCGTATGTATCCTCAGAGTAAAGTAGGAATACCAATGGAAGGCCGGTACAGCGAGAGAAATTTTTGTTTTTTTTAATTTATTTTTATTTTATGTTCTTTGGTGTTTTGCCTGCATCGATGTCTGTGTGAAGAAGTTGTCAGAAACCCTGGAACTGGAGTTACAAACAGATGTGGACTGCCATGTGGGTGCTTCCAACTGAAGCCCAGTCCTCTGGAAGAGCAGCCAGTGCTCTTAACCGCTGAGCTATCTACTAGTGACAGCAATTAAAAATAATAGTTTTGAGAGAACAAAGTGAATAAGGGATGTTTACCTGTGGGTTAACAAACTCCTGTGAAAAAAGAGGAGTCAGGAAGCGTATTTCCACCTTGTAATAAAAACATTAAGAGGAGGGACCCTGACCAGTTCAGTGTCAGAAATTCATTTTTTTTTCTAGGTCATTTACCCAGGTACCTGGCCTTGTGTGCATGTAAATTCATGCGAATATTTCCTCGAAGCGTAGATATAGATATGCACTTAGTATCTTCCTCAAGAGTGGGGCTATAAAGGAGTAAAGTGAAGTCTTCTTGAGACAGAACTGTTGTTACTAGTTTCTTTATTCATTCTGGGAGCAAAGGAGTTGCCGGCTAATGGAACACTCAGTGTGGTGCTTTGAATGAGAAGAGTCCCCCATTGCCTTGGATGTTAGAAACACTTGGTCCAGTTTATTTCCTTGTCTGATGTGTCTGCAAATCACAATCCCCATTTGGATGAAATCTACATGGAAGTCACACCTTCTTACTTGACTTTCCCCTTAAATAGAGTAGAATTCCTGATTCTGAACATTGTGAGCTCTACCAGACAGAATTTGTTAAACCACACACTAATCCAATCTCAGTTTGTCTCCTTGGGATTCAAAGCACATCTATGATTGATCCAGACAATGATTACATGGTTCGCACAGCCCAAGCTCAAAGCCACAGCAGGTGTTGAAGGCTTAGGCTGTTCCCCCATTAGAACATTGGCTAGGGAGAGCTGGCTTGCTACTAACTAGCTGGGTGATTGCTTTCAGCTTCAAGAAGGCTTAAATATAAACCCAATAAATGGAGAGGGTAAGATCCACTGTCTGTTTTTTTACTGAAAATTTCTATAGTGTTTGTTTGCTTTTAAAAAGCAGTAGTTTTGTTATTAATAGTCACCCATTAAAAGTTAGTGTATGCTGTCCCTTCTATTCCTATAGCAACTGCCCCAGACAGGTATCATTTCCACCGTACAGGCCAAGAGACCCAAGAAATGCAACGCAATGCATTATTTACATGCAGAAGAGTCAAAATAAAAAAATATAACCAATTTTTAATGCAACCCAAGCTCTAAGCTTCCAATTGGCCAAAGGAAGGATAGCTATGTATGGATAAGATGCGTTATTTATTCACTTGGCATAGAATAGCAAGATGGCAAGGGGCCTCAGTGGGTAAAAGCATTCCCTGCCAAGTCTGATGACCTGAGAGCTTGATCCCTGAACCCCATGTGATGGAAAGAGAGAAGCCACCAACAAGTTGTTCTCTGCCCTCTCTGTGAATGCACACCCACATATAAAATGCAGCTAAATTTATAAAAGAACACCACGACAGCTTATACATGTGATTAGTGGGTTATCTTTCAGAGGAAATGGGGCTCAGGGAAAAAAAAGGGCTTCTGGGGTACCGTGAGTGTGGACAGCAGAGATCGTGGGTGTTTTTGGGAACCAGGATCTGGAAGAGCGCACAGTGACCAAGTGACATGTGCCAGACACTCGTTGCCCACAGGAAAATTCACATGGGCGATCAGCCCCTGTAGGAGCACTCCTAGGAAAGGATGGCCCACAGGCTGGGCTTCCTGCATCCTCTGCCTCCATCCAAGCTCCCCACAGCGCTCTCACCTTGTTGGCCACGCTGTATGTTTTCTTACTTTCCTGCTCAGGCCTGTCACATCTCTACCCTTTGCTAGGGAACTTTCTTGTGCACCCTGCATGGCTGCCATCTCAGATCACTTAGATTTTAATCCACATATGACGTCTTTAGAAAGATTTTGTCTTAATTTAAGCATTCTACCGGTGTGCCACTATTTAGCACAGGAATTATACTTTTTCCTATGGTCCTTATAATTTTCAGTGTTTTATCTCTTTGTTTCCTGATAGATTTAGGAACTGGGCTCTATTGGGACTCATCTATCAGGGTCTCTGTGGGATATCAAGTTCCCAACACATAATGACCTCAAAGCTATTTTCTTCCCTTCTGATATGGGTGGACAAATGTTACAGGCTTCAGTTCTTATTATAATTAAGTTGCTTGTGGCAGGTGTCACTTTTAGCATTCAGAAGAATTGGAAAAGCTAGCCCAGAAGACTGTTGATGAGTATGTGATGAACTATTGCCCCACTCTAAGCATGAGGACCTTCAGCGTATTTACAGAAGGAAACTTAAAGGGGGCTTGAAAGTCACTTCAGTCACACAGTGTCACTATAAGGAGAGCAGTAATACGCTGCTTACCAGAGACCAACAGTGAGAAGTGAAAGGGTGTTCAGTTAAAAATAAAACATACTAACTGGGGAGTGAAGATCTTCCAAAAGTGTTCTGAAATGTTGCCAACTATTTCTGCTTAAGAATAGGTGAGTGTTTAACTACTGACTTGATAAAGAACTGGGGTGAGGTAATGTAGGGTTTTTTTTCCGCCCTTTCTTTTCTTTAGATTTGCATGCCTTTCATCACTAAGTTTTTAAGCGATGCTGTTTCTTTAACACTTAATAAATTCAATCCCTGGGTAAACAGGAGAAGGGAGTTATTTTTCTCCTTTTACAGTTACCTTGTTACGGGTCATGCCACATCCAGGGCATGGATCCCATTCGTCTGGGACCGGTGCTCAGGAATGCTGTCCTGTGGAGGAGCTAGTAAGCCCCATGGAAGTGGAGTCAGCCTGCTTCTTGGCAGGGTTAGTTGCTGCTTTTCTTGGAGGCAGGGTGTAGTGTTTCTTAAGGAAGGACATTTGTAGTGATTAAAATTGCTCAGGGCTTGCTTCAGTGTGTAATTCTGGTACTGTAGTATGTAATTCTGGCAAGAAAGGCATAAGAAAGGGACAGAAAATCCCAGATGGTGGAAGGGAAGGGCACACAGTACAGATACCACCTCAAGAGAGGGGACCTGTGGCAATAGGAGAGGAGGTGCCAATTGGTCAGACTCCTGGTCAGTCAGTTGTCCTTGGTTATCTTGTCCTCCTAAAGAGAGTGGAGGGCAGACTCTAAGGACAGCGGCTGCTCATGGGCTTGCTGTCATTCCACAATTCTTAGGCACGTTCCAAGAACCAACTGTCAAAGGAAGCTTTGGAAAGTAAGGTTGTTCTTTGAAAAACAAATTGAAAATATCTTCCAGATGAAAAAGATGAAGGCATGTTAAACACCCATCTACTTTAAAAGCTAGCAGTTCCATTTTTACTTGTATGAGTTTTCTGCGAAATATGCACATAGATGCATATAAAGGCATACACACACACGCATGGCAACAGTATTCACCGCCGGGGATAACTGTAGTCCACCAAGTTGCCCACCTAGAGTAGTGTGTGTGGATATAGCACGGCACAGTCACACAGTGGAATACTGAATGGCAGTGACAGTGGACACATGACAGGCAGGTGAGATAAGGTAAGTCAAGTTCATGCAGTTTTGACTTAAAAATTCATAAACCCCAACATATTCTGAGTGATTCTATTTGTGTAAAATTCAAACCAAATTAAAAGTGACCTTAGAAGACAGGAAGGTGGAGCCCTCTAAAGAGATGGATGGGTGTGAAAGGTAGGGTTAGGATTAGGGTTAGGATATGGAGACTCTTGTAGGGACTAGTGATAACCCACGTGGCAATAGGGTAAGGACCAAACTAATGCCATATTCTATATGCTTGTATGTTCTGTAACTAATGCCGTGGTCTGTGTATGTTCCATGAGAACTTGTCCTCTAGGTGACCTCACTTCTCCCTGCATTCCGGGAATGACCATGCACTGCCGTAAACTACAGCTGCCAGCAGTCTCCAGAAACTCCAGAAACTGAGGATTAGATAGAGTTAGCTCCCAATGTGCCTCTGAGATAAAACAAAACAAAACAAAACAAAAAACAAAGAAAACCTTCCCCTTGAGACTCAGCCTCCACCCCACCTGCCTAAAGGTCGACATTTGTGACCCACAGTCCCTCCCCCGCTTATATATTTTTCCCTTAGAAACCCATTACCCTTGAAGCTCCGGTGCCACTCTCCTATCCTGCTGTGTCAGGAAGGATTGTGACCCGAGCTCGAGCCCATAGTACAGGACCCTGTGTATGTTGCATCGGTATCGAGTCCTGGTGGTCTTTTTCGGGGGTCTCGAGATCTGGGCGATCTGGGTATTACAATACTTTATCAGGCTTTATTCCTAAGAATTTTGTGCATTTCCCAAATGTATGCTATAGATTAGTAAAATAGTCAGTAGCTTTAAGAAGCAATGCTGCCTTCAGATGTAAACTGGACCCTGGATGGAATCAGGAAGGATCCTTGGGGACCCTGGTCTCCAGATTGTGTTGGGGCTTCAGAGAGCATGAGGGTGGCTGTCTCCATTTTGAGGGCAAGCACAAGCGCAGGCACAAGACTAGCCTGCGGCAGACGGAGCCTTTGATTTTTCTTGCCTCATGAGGGTTTTCTAAACGGGGCCCAGAAACGTATCCAATGTCTCTCCATGTCTTCAGGAGCCCCTGGATCGTGCACTGGGCATTTTCTGGAAACTGGTGACCCTCAGTCCTTGTGTTGTAAGAGGGAATGGCACAGAGGGTGCCAGTGTGGCTGTAAACCTGACACCCGGGTTGAAAATGCAGCAAACACCCCTTACCTTGAATTAGGAACTTCAGCTTGAGGTCTAGCTCTTCAGCTGGCCCTGTACATTGTTTCATGTTTAAGTTAAATAACCTTGGGCTTTCCTGACAGGAAGTTGAGACTGTGGAGGACAGGACGATGCGAATGGAAAGGCATTGTCCTTTCCTTCTGCTGTTAATGAGACACTTGGAGTCAAGAGCAAGTATACACACTGATTCTTGTCAAGTGAGATTCTTTACAGAGTGAAAGCACCGGCTGCCCTGGAGGTTAGTCCACCGGGATGCTTCATGCTGCAGTCTTTCAAATGAACAGACAGAACCTCTTCCAGTGTGTAGCTTCTGACCCATCCCAAGTATGTACTGCGATTCTCCCTGGTGCCCTTTGCCCATTAGGACCTTGTAGCTTCAATGCCTTTCACGGCCTTGTCTCGGCTTGCAAGGTGCATTTTCCGCCATCCTTGGGATGTGTAAGGGAAGAATTGGTTAGTTGTTTGTTGAAATGGACTGTGTATTTCACAAGTCCCATTTCAATAATCTTCTAGAAAAGGCAACGCTGAATTTGGGATTGAAAAGGGCAATACAACACGGCTAAATAAATAGCAGGCAGTCCCCCGGGCACCTGCGGGCCTGCAGTGCTACAATGTGATTTCTGGGCCTTACATTTCCTCTCTTTTCTTAAGCAAACAGACTCTGAAAGGGCTTTCACAGAGACAGAATTTTAAATCTGAACGCTCGGGAAACGGAGCCTCTGACATTCTAAAGCTGTGATGTGATCCCTCGAGAAGAGGAAACTTTTCAACCAAACCCTTTACTCAGTCCGATCGTTGTTCGGCTCTATATGCCTTTAGTTTTCCCGCAAAATTTCATCTTCTGAGAGGCAGGTCTGTTCTTGTACTTTTCTTGTTTCAGGGCTGAGCTCTGCCATCATCTGTGTGTGGAAACCATTTCCAGGACTGAGGGGCTAAAAAACAAAACAAAACAAAACAAGATGTTCTATCTATGGCAGAAGACTCTTCATGGTGTGGGGCAGAGTGGCCCAGAGTGATCAATGCCAGTGTTTGATTTAACCTCATTTTTCCCTTATATTGAAACCACCCGCCCCCCCTTTTTTTTCCTGAAGAAGACAGAAACTATGTGGAGTAAATCATACACGAGTGGACTTATTTTCATCATGTTTCTTCTCAGCAATTTCTTTCTGATTTTTTTTTCGAGAGAAAGAATTAAGAAATAAACAAAAGGATTGTTTTGTTCTCTCATGAAACCAAGAGCTGACTTTGTGCTGTGACTTAAATAAACAATCACCAGCCTTCAGAGACGCACATTAATTTTAATAGGTAAGAATTAACCATGCTATTAACTTTTACCTTTCATAGGGTGCAGCCCGTCAGCCATGAAGCACGCTCAACACGTATCAGATCATTTTTCTGCTTTCACCCATCAATAGTTTTATCCCTCCTTCTCTGACTTAAAAAAATGCATTTGGTTAGATTTATTCTAATCATTAACTTTAATGTCTAATACACAGAATGGGCATTCTCAATTCTGTGTCCACTTTTCTTAGCCAAAATTCATTACAAAAGCTGTTTTATAAGGGGATTCTGGTAGACTTGATTACTATCACTACATTTACATTTCGTGTATTTGTAAAATGATTTTAGGATTTAAAAAATAGCTATAACCAAGAAAACCTACCCAAATCATCTTACCTTAAAGGCCTGAGAGATCCTAAGCTTTTGGGCTCCAAGTTGGTCTAGGAAGCACAGAGCAATATTTGGTAGCATCGATGACTTCGCAGCAGGCTTCCACAAAGAGAATTTCCATATCACTTCCAAAAAAAAAAAAAAAAAAAAAAAAAAAAATTAAAGTTAGGAACTTTTACCCACTGCCTTTGGGGATGATACTTTTATGGGATAAATGCTTTGTAGATCAATTTGACAATATCTAATGGAGGTGAAATGGTATATATTTCACAGGCTATTAATTCCAGGCTCAAGTCTATACATCATGGATGCTCAACCATGGGAGCATGGAAATATGCATTGCTGAAGTTGGTGAAAGATTTGGATATATACCAGGTAAGTGAATACACAATGGATAACACCACAAACCACTGATAATGTGAACTGTTGGTAACACTAATTCATTGAAATAATCTTTGTAAAATTTATTTATTTTTGGTTTTTCGAGACAGGGTTTCTCTGTGTAGCCTTGGCTGTCCTGGGCTCGCTTTGTAGACCAGCCTGGCCTTGAACTCATATCCTTGCAACTGCCTCTGCCTCCTGAGTGCTGGGATTAAAGATGTATATCACCACACCCGGTGAAATAATCTTAAGGAGGAAAAATGAACAAAATATCATAGCCGATACTCACATTTTCCAGTGAGAGAGTAAAGAGCAAGCAGCAGGAGTTCATTTGTGCACTTCTGAATATACAACACATCATTGTATTATTAATATTAATGTTTCATTCACAGGCATATCCAACCAGTGGCCTGAAGGCCGTGCATGTACTTGAGAACGGCTGGGAATGTGGTCAAACCCAACGTCATCAACTTGTTTAGCATATTATGAGTCTTTTTGTTTTGTTTTCTTCTTATATGCCACTGTTGTATCACAACACCAAAATGTTGGGCAAGTCTGACTGTATGATAATATTAATAAAAACAATAAGCTCTAAATTCAAGATAGATAGTTTCTTTGTATCAGAAATAGAGAGGGAAAGGGAAAGGGAGAGAAAGAGAGAAAGTAAATGATTAAATCAAGTCTAGAGTGATAACTGAAAGACTTTTTCTCTGCCTGTTTGCTTGTTTGTTTGAGACAAAGACTCATTGTGTAACCCTGGCTGCCCTGACCTCACTATGTAGACCAGGCTGGCCTTGAACTCACAAAAATCCACCTACCTCTGCCTACTGAGTGCCACAATTAAAAGTTGAAAGAATTTCATTATATTTATAATGTTTTATTTCTAGCATTAGACATCTACATGTGTATTGTAGACTTTTCAGTAATTTGAAAATACCAATGGAGTGCTGAAATCTGAGACTTATAATGTGGTTGGCTCCTTGCTTATAAAAGACATAAGATTATAAAAGTGCTCAACCTGTGTACACCAACTTTACGCGGTGTTTTATTTTACTGGTGTTTCATAGCTTTTATGGACAGTGCACTGACCTTATCCTTTTGGACACAATTATTTTGTGAAAAGCCATGTGCACTCTTCCCTCACTTTCCTTGTTTGCCACATAAGGAAATTTGGGGCCTACTATACGGCTTGGCTATCACTTTTGACTTAGGTATAAAAATGTACTCTTTTGGTTTGCCCTTTAGGATTGCTAATGGAGGAAATGCTGTGAGGACACAGGGAGGCAAGCTTTTCTTCAGGAAAAGGCACAGTTGCTATGATTCTTGCCCTCACGATGCTTAGTAAGTTGTAGATTACATTTCTTCAGGAATTTCCCTACCATGAGGGAAATTCTACCTGAGCATTCTACCCTTAGTTGGAGACATACAGGCACCCATGCTTGGATTTGCTATGCAGGAATGATGTTCTGACCCACATTGTAACACTAACAGCTAGTTGTCTGTGTTCTTTAGGAGACATCAGTGTTCACAGAGTGAAGACTTCAGTGTCCAGTTGTCATAAAAGCATAGAGATAACACAAGAGCTGCTTGGATGGCCATTATAGTGTTGGCTCTGCATTGGGCTGTTCACTGAGATCACCTGGGGGAATTGTTAGAACAAAGTATCGATTCAGAGACCAGAGACTCTTCCTTCCTGAAGATTCTCATACTGGGACTTCATGAGACATGGTTGACAGGGAGTTAGAGATGAAGTGGTACGGAATTGTGCCAGTTGTATCTTCTTATGGCCAGAATCACTCTGTGTGGTTAAATATCCTCAAAGCTTCAGCTGAGGTTTAGTGTTCTATCATAAACTCAGGCTAATGCTTTCCCAGGGAACCTCTCTAGTTCACACACACACACACACACACACACACACACACACACACACACACACACACTGACACGGTCTTACATTCTCAAATGACTCTAACTTCATTAAATATATTGCTATATGGTTTTGTTCCCTGCCTTGTGGCTTTTGAAAGGATTTTTGTGATCCTGAAAAGGTGATCTTGTCTTGCATGATTTAGAGAGGCAAAAAAGGTCACTTTACCCATCTCATAAATATTCAAAAATGTTCTTTGAAAATCTACATTATAGAACCTACCAATATGCTAACACCTCTCAGGTAACCTCACTCCAAGCTATCTCTGAAGTACATGAGTCTTTGAAAGCAATGCTAAGAGGAAAGTCTATAGCATCAAGTACCTTCATAAAGAAATTAGAGAGATCCCATACTAGCAACTTATCAGACCACCTGAAAGCTTTAGGAAAAAAAAAGAAAAGAAACAGACATAGTTAAGAGGAGTAGATGGCAAGAAATAATCAAACCCAGGCAGGGCTGGAATCAATAAATTAGAAACAAAGAGGACAATACAAAGAATCAATAAAACCAAGAGCTGGCTCTTTGAGAAAATAACAAGATAGACAAACCTTTAGCCAAACTAACTACAAAGCAGAAAGACAGTGTTCAAATCAACAAAATCAGAAATGAAAAGGGAGATATAACAGACATTGAGGCAATCCAAAGTCTTTAGGCTTACTTCAAAAACCTGTACTCCACATACCTAAACACAATAAAGGCAATATACAACAAGCCAATAGCCAACATCCAACATCCGATTAAATGGAGGGATAAAACAAACCTGCCCACTCTCACTGTATCTCTTCAATATAGTACTTGAAGTCCTAGCCAGAACAATAAGACAACTAAAGGAGATCAATGGGGTACAAGTTCAAAAGGAAGAAGTCAAAGTATCCCTATTCAAAGATGATATTATATATAACTGACCCCAGAAATTCCACCAGAGAACTCCTACAGCTGACAATTCTCAAAAGAGAAGTCTCAGAATGGTTGAGAAGCACCTGAAGAAATGCTCAAGTTCTTAGTCATCAGGGGAACGCAAATCAAAACAACTCTGAGATTACATCTTACACCTTTCAGAATGATTAAATTAAAAAATCTCGTGACAGTGCATGTTGGCAAGAATATGAAGAAAGGGCAACACTTCTGCATTGCTGGTGAGAGTCCAAACTTGTACAACCACTTTGGAAATCATTCTGGCACTTCCTCAGAAAATTGGGAATAGTTATACCTCAAGATCCAGCTATATCACTCCTGGGTATATACCCAAAATATGCTCCACCATATGACAAGGACATTTGCTCACCAATGTTCATAGAAGTTTTATTTATAGTTGCTAGAAACTGGAAACAACCTAGATGTACCTCACCTGAAGAATGGATAAAGAAATTATGGTACACTTACACAATGGAATACTACTCAGCTATTAAAAACAAAGAAGTCATGCAATTTGCAAGCAAATAGATGGAACTGGAAAAGATTATCCTGAGTGAGGGAACTTAGAAACAAAAAGACATACATTGTATGTACTCACTTATAAGCAGATTTTAACCATATAGTACAGGATGAACATACTATAATTCATAGGCCCAAAAAGATAAGTAATGAGGAGGGCCCATGGGAGGATGATTAAATCCCATTCAGAAGGGGAAATAGAATAGAAAGCAGAAGTAGTTGAAGAGAGGGAACAAAATAGGAGAGGGACTGCAGAGAGAAATGAAGGTAGAGATCAGATCTGGGTGAATGGGGCTCAGGAGGACAGAGGGACCTGCATAGAAAGGAAAAACCATGGGTCGAATCATCTCTCTGACAAGCTGGAGATATAGGACAGGATAGGCTTCTGAGAGGATATGGGGGTGACTCTAGCTGAGCCTCATAGTAGCAGAGGTCATGGAGACTGAAGACAATACCATCTAACTAGAGAGGACTCCTGGTAGAGGGAAGGGAACATCAATCCACCCACAAAAACTTTGACACAAAATTTACCCTGACTACAAGATGTACAGGGATAAAGGTAGAACAGAACAGAGATTGAGGGAGTGTCCAACCAATGCCTGGCTCAACATGAGACTTACCCCATGGAAGAGAGCTAACCCTTGACACTACTAATGACACTCTGCTATGCTTGCAGAAAGGAGCCTAGCATAGCTGTCCTCTGAGAGGTTACACCCATCAGCGGATCCAAACAGATACAGTGCCTCATAGTCAAACATTGGGCAAAGTGTGGAGAGTCTTGTGGAAATGTGGGGGCATGGATAAAAGGACCTGGAGGTGACAGGAATTCCTCAAGAAGACCAATAGAGCCAACTAACCAGGGCCCAGAGAGGTTTGTGGAAAATAAAGCAACAACCAAAGACCATTAATAGACTGGACCTAGGTCCCCTACACAGATGTAGCAGATGGGCAGCTCAGACTTCATGTGCCTTCCTTAGTAAGGGGAGTAGGGGCTGTCTCTGACACGGTCTCTGTTGCCTGCTTTTTGATCACTTCCCCCTGAAGTGACTGCCTTGCCAGGCCACAGGGGAAGAGGAGATGCTCAGTCCTGATGTTGACTTGATGAGATGGGGTGGGTGGGTGGGTATGGGGCTCCCCTTTTCTGAAAAATAGGGGAGGAGGAAAGGGAGGGAAGGGGGACAGGGAGGAGAGGAAGGAGGGGGTTATGATCAGTATGTAAAGTGAATAAATAAATTAATTAAAAAATGAAAACTTAAAAAGAGTCTTTGTTTAGCTAAATAAACTTGCATTTAAACAGTGTGTGTCTCTTGGCTGAATTCTTTTCTTGAAGGAGATAAGAACGGAGAAGAGGAGTGTCTTTCCTCCCATCACTCATCGCTGACTCCAGGCTGACCTGCAGACTTTTGGACCATGGCCAACCTCAAGTGTACATTCATTGCCATCATGCCAGATAGCGTGCAGTGCAGCCTGGTGGGTGAGATCATCAAGCGCTTCTAGGAGAAAGGGCCACCTGGAGGCCGCGAAGTTCCTTCAGCCTTCTGAAGAGCACTTGAAGCTGCACTACAGTGACGTGAAGGACCGTCCTTTCTTACTGAGGCTGATGAAGTACATAAACTCAGGGCCTGTGGTGGCCGTGGTCTGGGAGCGGCTCGATGTGGTGAAAACAGGCCAAGTGATGCTGGGAAAGACCAATCCAGCTGATTCTAAGCCAGGCACCATTTGAGGAGATTTCTCCATTCAAGTTGGCAGGAACATCATTCACAGCAGCGGTTCAGTGGAAAGTGTTGAGAAAGAGATTGGTATATGCTTTAAGTGTGAAGAACTGGTTGACTACAAGTCTTGTGCCCATGACTGGGTGTATGAGTAGAGATGGATAAATGAGGGCCCTTCTCAGCATTACTGACGGGTCCCTGGACACAGCTCTTCATCCCACTGAATGAATGGATCCTCTTTTCTAAAACAATAAAGACTTTGGAATTGGGGGGAAAAAAGGAAAGAAAGAAAAAAGAATGGAAGAGAGACTGGATGATCAATACCCTGCAAAACTTGAGATTTAAGCCAAAACCAAAAACCAAACAAAAAACCCAAACAACAAAATAAAACAAAACCATTGAGAGACCTTGATATACAACACAGTTCATGAGCGCCTCAGAGTGTTATTAAACATATACTGACTTGAAATTCTTATGTATTGTTAATCTTCATTGAATCATTGAACATCCACTGGATCCTTTAAATTACTTCATGTGGGTTGTGGATAAGTAGTTAGGAGTCTGCTATGCGGAGGCATACCCTGTATGAACAGAAATGGAATGGCAGACTCCTGGAGCAGTGCTCCTGGATGTTACGCATCCATGACTTTGCATCATGGTGAGTACTTGGCCATGCTTTGGACATAGCGAATGCTTGATGCGAAGATATTCAATAAACAGATGTACAAACAAATACAGAGAGAGAAAGACTGAAGAGGAAACCTCAGAGGGAGAATCGTGCTTGTGAGGTATAAAACCACCCAGCAGTTCTATGAATTAGGAATCCAGAGCTTGAGAGTCCCAGGTCTGGATTCTAGTTATTCTCCTTTGGCCTTTGGACAAGGGCCATGTTTCTTTGTAACATCAACTCTCTCTCTGATCCTAAACAAGAATGAAGAGTGTTGCTGCTTTCAGCTCTAGTTTGATCTCACTGATCATTAATTCTCTCGTAGGAAGCTGGATAAGGGCGGATCTCCCCACACAGCTGGTCCAAGGTCAGCAGGTTCCATAAATAGACCTCACCCCTAAATAGTCAAGGCCGTTTCAAGATGAGTTGTGCTTCCATTTTTACTTTCTCGGAGGAGATTCCTTAAGTATTGAGGAAAGCACTTGATGAATGATGGTTCCGAGACTATTTTTAACTTCCTTAACTGTCTCAGAACACACATTCCGTGTTCCACCTCCCACTCCCTGGTGTTTGTGCCTCTGCCCTCTGCCCCAAACAGGTGTGAGCTTGTTCACTGAAGATATGCTTTCACTCTGAGCCGAGTGTTGTCTTCCTGACATCAATTCTGGGCAATCATGCATGTGTTCAGGGGGCTCATCTCACAGTGTGGACATCACTTCAGGTTGAATTAAGTTCTTCTGAGCCCTCCCCTGGGAGGTTTGAGAATTCCTCATTCTTCTGCTCAATCGATACTGAACCAGACTTTCTACTCAACTTGTTATGTACAACATTAGAGGAAAGATTCCAGCTATGATGGTAGGATAGCCGACTGGAAATAAGGTGCCTAACTATGTGGGAAAAGGGAGAACAAAAAGAAAAACTTCACACACACACACACACACACACACACACACACGTCAAGTGTGGTGGTTTGAATAAGAATGACCACAATAAACTCATATATTAGAATACTTACCCATTAGGGAGTGGCACTATTGGGAGGTGTGGCCTTGGAGGAAGTGTGTCACTGGTGGTGGGCTTTACAGTTAGAGAAGCCCAAGCCATACCCAATGGTTCTCTATCTGATTGCTGCCTTCCATTCTAGATATAAAGCTTTCAGCTCCTTCTCCAGCACCATGTCTGTCTGTGCTGTCATGCTTCCCACCATGGTGACAATGGACTAAACATTTGAACCGTAAGCCAGCCCCAGTGAAATGCTTTCCATTGTAAGAGTTACCATGGTCATGGCATCTCTTCACAGCAATTGAGCATTGACTGAGACAGCTAAGATACAAGGCTCAGTAGCAGGCCATACCAGTCAGAACAGGTGAGAGATCTGCTTGCCCTCAGAACTCCTTCACTCCCTAAGATTTGGTTTCCAGAGACCTACTCCACAGCCCCTGCCCCCATCACCTCCCCCTTCCCCCTTCTCCTCCCACTGCTGTGCCTCTAACTCTAATTCAGGTGGATTCCAGATTCCAGAGTTCCACTGCTCAGGTACAGGCCACCAGTCAGAAGAACAGGTAAGTGACCCACCTCCCTGTGGAATTGCCCCGTTCCCTAAATTTGGTTCCCAAAGACCCATGCCAGTCCACCCCCACTTCTGCCCCACATCACTGCCCACCTCACTGCCAAGCCCCTGGCCCCAAGTTCCTCTGACATCTACTGTTCAGGTACAGGCCACATCATTCAGAGGACCAGGTGAATGGCCCTCTTGCCCGTGGAACTGCCCCACTCCCTAGATTTGGTTCCCAATGATTAATTCTACTGTCCACCCCCATTTTCCCCTTGTCCGGTTGTGCTCCAGGCCCCAAGTCTGATGGACTTCATTTGCTCAGGAGCAGGCCATGCCAGTTTGAAGAACAGGTATAGACCAAGCTAGCTAGAAAAACAGATACTAGAACCCAAGCAGAGACCCTGCAGGATCAGATGCCATATCAGCCACCAGGACAGCAGATAGGCAGCCCACTAGTGGACCTCCTCCAGTCACTCAGTTCCTCCAATCCTCACTTTCCTCCTCATTATCTTACCCCATCCCCAACTCAGGCAGAGACCCCTGTTTCACCAAAGGCCAAGGTAGCTGTCACAAGTCTAGCCCCCAACTTGAACAAAATCTCACTACTGGGTCAGAGGTCATGCTGGCACTACAGGCCACAAAGACCAGAAAACCAGAGAGGAAACATAAATCAAAGAACAAAACACTCATCCAACCAAGATGAACTCAGAAATCAGCACCTAGACCTTTAACCATCCCAAACTGAGATACCTAAATGCCTAAATGGCAGTAAGAACACAATAAATAACAGCCAGGGCAATGTGGCACCACCAGAGCCCAGTTATCCTACAACAGAGCCTGAATATTTGAATACATCTGAAACATAAGAAAGCAATCTTAAAACCAACCTTATAAGGATGATAGAGATCCTTAAAAAGAAAATAAAAACAATCCCTTAAAGAAATTGAGGAGAAGACAAACAACAAAAAAAACAACAACAACAACAACAAAAAATAGAGAAAATAAATCTTTTCAAGAATTCTAAGAAAGCCAAGGAAAAAACCCAAACAATTAAAGGAAATGAATAAAACTGCTCAAGACCTGAACATGGAAATAGAAGCAATAAATAAAATACAAATTGAGGGTGGTGGAACTAGAGACTTAAGGGTGGTGAGGAACAGCATGATGTGTGTAGCTTATGTTGGCCACCTGAGAGCATGGTGAGGTCCCAGCCTGGGATGCTGCTGAAGGCCATGACTAGGTCCATGGCTTCACAGTATCAAGGTTCTGTGTTAATTAATGTCTGTGGCCCATATTAGCACTAAAGGCCACGTGGCTATCCCTGGTCTGGGCTGCTACCTGAGGTCATATAGATGTCTGAGGGATGAACAGAACTGTCCCCATCCCTCACCTGGGCAGCACAGTAGAGCTGGCCCTGGTGGTACATGCGTGGGTGACCCGACACTGAGGGAGTGATCTCAGGAGATCTGGTCACACACCTTACCGGCCATGCAGAGGTGTGGGTACAGCAAAGATGCCTCTCCTAAGGCAAGTGGGAGTGCTGGTCCCACCCCTCACTGGCTGCAGTGCTCAGGAAATGTTACCTGGAACCTTACCTGGGAAGCACAGTAGAGCTAGCACTAGTAGTGTGGGTGCAGGAGAGCTGGAGGGTAGACCAACTCACCTACCATCCAGATCTAGGTCTAGGGCCCTGAGTTGGTCCACCCCAATATCTATTCCATCTATGAGCTGCTGGAGCATGTGAAAGGGCCAGTGCTTCAGAGCTAAAGCTGCAGGATCTCCATGAAACAGGCAAACAAAAGAATATCCAAGAGGAGTCCTGGTGAGGATCCAGTATTGAAAGTATGGCCGAAGCCAGCACCAGACCAATGGCTTGTTGCAATGAACACTTGCACGTGAAGCTGTTTGAACAAGAGGGTATTTTGTGTCACACCATGACACACCATAGCTTCTATTGTGGGATTTTGTTGTTGTTTAGTTTTTTGTTTGTTTTCTTTGTGGGTGGGGGGGGGTCTTGCAAGGGCAGAGGGTGGATATGGAGGGATGTGGAAATTAGTGTGATTGGGGTGCATGATGTGAAATTCACAAAGATCAATAGAAAAAAGGTTTAAAAAAGAGGGAAAGAAATTGAAGAAAATGTTAAATCTAAAAGTTCCTGACATAAAACATCCAGGAAATCTTGGACACTAAGAAAAGACTAATAGAATAATAGGAGTACAGGAAAAAGGAGATTTTTGACTCAAAGATCCAGAAAAATTTTTTGACAAAATCATAGACTAAAGAAAAAGATGCCTGTAAAAGTACAAGAAGCTTCTAGAACACCAAATAGATTATACTAGAAAAGAAAGTACTACACCTCATAATGATCAAAACATATAAAATAAAGAAAGAATATTAAAACTTGCAAGGGAAAAGGCCAAGTAACACATAAAGGCAGACCAATTAGAAGTATATCCTACTTCTCAACAGAGCCTCTAAAATCCAGAAGGGTATGGACAGCTATCTTACAGACTCTAGAAGATCATAGATGCCAGCCAAGATTAGTATATCCAGCAAAACTTTCAATTATCACGGATAGAAAAAACAAGGTATTTCATGAGAAAGTCAAATTTAATATCTATACACAAATCCAGCCCTACAGAAGGTACTAGAAGGAAAACTCCAATCAAAGGGTATTAACTACACCCACAAAACCACAGGCAATAAATAACCTTGCACTAGCAAAACCACCACTACCACCATCACTACCACCATCACCACCATCACCACCATTACCATCAGCACCAAAATAACAGGAATTCACAATTATTTGTAATTAATATCTCTCAATATCAATATCAATGGACTCAATACCCCAAATAAAAAGACACAGGCTAAGAGAATGGGTATGAAAACAGGATCCATCCTTTTTCTGCATACAAGAAACACATACCTTAATATAAAAGGTATACATTACCTCAGAATAAAGGGTTGGAAAAAATTTTCCAAGTAAATGGACCCTAGAAACAATGTGGTATAGCTATTCTAATATCTAATAAAACAGACATAAAACAAAAATTAATCAAAAGAGATGGAGAAAGACATTTCATACTCATCAAATGAAAAATCCACCAAGATGATGTTTCAGTTATTAACATCTAGTCACCAAACGCAAGGACACATACATTTGTAAAAGACGTGTCACTAAAGCTTAACTCACACATTGAACTTCACATATTAATAGTGAGACTTCAATACCTCACCTTCACCAATGGACAGGTCATCCAGGCAAAAACTAAACAGAAAAATAATGGAACTAACCGACATTATGAATCAAACATGCCTAATAAATATCTACAAAACATTTCACCCAAATGTAAAAAACTTACCTTCTTCTTAGCACCCCGCAGAAAATTCTCCAGAATTGACCATACACTTGGTCACAATGCAAGTCTCAATAGACCCAAGAAAATTGAATCAACCCCCTGAATCCCACCCATCAGACTACCATTGATTAAAGTTGGATTTCAACACCAACAGAAACAACAGAAAGTCTACAAACTCACGGAAACTGGATAACTCCCTACTGAACTGAGTCAAGACAGAAATAAAGAAATTAAGGAATTCCTAGAATTCAATGAAAATGAATGCACAGCATGCCCAGACTTATGGGACACAATGAAAACAGGGCCAAGAGGAATATTTCATAGCACTAACCCTTTCATCAAGAAATTGGAGAGATCTCATACTAGCAACTTCAGAGCATACCTGAAAGCTCTTAAAAAAAAAAAAAAAAAAAATCCCAAGAGGAGTAGATGGCAGGAAATAATCAAACTCAGGACTGAAGTCAATAAAATATCAACAAAGAGAGCAGTACAAAGAATCAATGAAACAAAGAATTAGTTCTTTGAGAAAGTCATCAAGATAGCTAAACCCTTATCCAAACTAGCTAAAAGACAGAAAGAGAATATCCAAATTAATGAAATCCAACACAAAAAGGGGGATATAGCAACAGACACTGAGGAAATCCAAAGAATTATTAGGTCTTATTTAAAAAATCTGTACTCCACAAAACTGGGAAATCTAAAAGAAACTTTCTCAACAGATACTACTTACCAATGTTAAATCAGGATCAGATAAACAATTTAGTAGAACCATTACCCCTAAGGAAATACAAGAAGGTATTAAAAGTCTCTCAACAACAACAAAAAAATCCACAAAATAGAAGCAGAATGAACACTGCCAAATTCATATTATGAGGTCACAGTCACACTGATAACTAAACTACATAAATCCAAAAAAGAGAATTGAGAATTAAAGACCAATTTCCCTCATGAACATTGATGCAAATTTACTCAGTAAAATACTCATAAATCAAATCCAAGAACACATCAAAAAGATCATCCACCATGATCAAGTAGGCTTCATCCTAGATATACAGAGATGATTCAACATAAGAAAACCTACTAATGTAATCCACCATATAAATAAACTGAAAGAAAAAAAAATCACATGATCATTTCATTAGATGCCGAAAAAGCCTTTGACAAACTCTAACACCCTTTCATGATAAAATTCTAGGAGAAATAAGGGACATACTTAAACATAATAAAGGCAATATAGAGCAATCTAATAGCCAACATCAAATTAAATGGAGAGACACTCAAAGCAATTCCACTAAAAATCAGGAATAAGACAAGGTTGTCCACTCTCGCCATCTATATTCAGTATAGTGCTTGATGTCTTAGCTAGAGAAATAAGACAACTGAAGGAGATTAAGGAAATACAAATTGGAAAGGAAAAAATAAAAGTGTTACTATTTGCAGATAATATGATAGTATACATAAGCATGCCCAAGAATTTTACCAGGGAACTTGTATAGCTGATAACTCTTTTAGCAAAGATGTTGGATACATGATTAGATTTTAAAAATTCATTAGTTCTCCTATATACAAATGACAAACAGGCAGAGAAACAAATAAGGGAAACATCACACTTCACAGTAGCCACAAATAATATTGACTATCTTGGGGTGACTCTAACCAAGCAAGTGTGAGTCCTGTTGATGAAAACTTCAAGCTCTTGAAGAAGGAAAATGAGGAAGTAAAACTAAAATGAAAAAAAGATACAAGGTCTCCCTTTCTTTTGAATTTCAAATAGATAAGAGAGGAAAGATTTAGGAAATAGATGACATCTTTTATTTTCTAATTTAAAAATTTCTATTTGCTTGCTGTGATGGTTATATTAATGTCAGTTGACAAAATCTCTCTGGCATGCATGTGGTAATTATGTTGATTGTGCCATTGGTATGGAAAGCCCACCACTGTGGGCGACGGTATCCCCTAGGCAACGGATCCTAGACAGGAAAGAACTGAGGAAGGAGTCAGGCATACACTGATTGCTCTCTTCTGACTCCAGATGCAATGTGACCAGCTGTCTCAAGCTCTTCCTACTGTGACTTCCCCACCTAACAACAACAACAAACATGCCAAGTGTTCATGTCTCTGTTTACTTCTTCAGGCATTGGTCTAAAATTTTTTTAATATAATGATGTAATGGCATTCAGAGAAACAATGACTCAATTCCATCTGGGAAGACCACATAAACACTGAATACACATGTACTTTGGTGTGACTGGAGGATGATAGAAAAACAAGGAAGTAGTTACTGCCTATGACAATGTGGTCCAAATGACAGACTCTTTAGTAGCTAAAATCTAATATAGGCAAGTTGAGTCTTCTTCAGTGATACAAGTGAACTGAGCTGGAAGGATAGAAGAACACGAGATTTATAATAGTGACTGAGAGAAACCATGAATTTGGGGCTCTCAGAGAATACCAAGAAGGTTGTGAACTCAAAGTGAATCATAGGCCTGAAGGTAAATTACAAAGCCACAAAACTCCTGGGTGATATCAGAGAATACCTACATAATCAGGGATACTGCAGTGACCTTTCAGACGTAACTCCAAAGACATATCCATGCCGACTGTTGGTAAGTTAGAGTTCATTATAGTGAAGGATGTTTTCTTTGCAAAACATACTGTAAAGAGAATGAGAAGAAGACAAGGCATGGAGGAGGAAATATCTGCAAAGGCAAATCCAACAAAGGACTGTTGTCCAATGCACACCAAGAGCTCTTCAGCTCCACACGTACGTGAGTAGGTGCTGAAAACCTATGAGAAATCTCTGCACAATCTTTCAAAAAGAGATGTTGATGTTGATAGGCCAAGGCGGTAGTGTCACAAGTTCAAGGCTAGCCTAGGCTAAAATTTAGCAAGATCCTATCTCGACATAACAAGAAAAGTGGTCGAAGAGGTGGCTTCGTGGTTAAGATCACTGATTGCTCTCCCAGGGAGACTAAGTTCAATTCTCAGCACCCACATGGCAGTTAACAGTCATCCACAAACCCAGTTCTCGGGTATCCAATGCCTCCTTCTGCCTGCTGCATGTATGTCTATGCAGGCAAAATGCCCTTACTCTTAAACTTAAAAATCAACAAGAATAAAGAGGGCAGGAGGTATAGCTTAGTGGAAGAGCACCGACCTCTCATGTGTATTGAAAAAAGAGAAGACGCACAGACAAAGACAGATAGATGGACATGTTGATAGATACACACGTACAAAAATACGTAGAGAGACCAGAATATAACCAACTATGTAAATTCTTCTGCATCTTCTGAACTCATACTCGTCAGAAAGATTTATCCACATGGATACATGCCAATGCAATCCACTTTTGAAACTAACATTTCATCATATAAATATACTATAATTTTTTCTAGTTCCTTTTGATGATGCAATGACCATAATGGTATATACCTTCTTGTGCATTTGCGAGAGTTTCCTTAAGGAGTATAAAATGGACCATACTTGCTGGTCCTTGCATATGGGCATCATCAACTTTGCAAGGTATTACCATATTGGCTTCCAAAGATAGACCCCGATTATGCATTTTTAATCAATCAGTGTATAAGATCTCAGGACTATAAACAAAACCAAACCAAAACCGAACAACTTAAAATCTTCAAGTCTTGATCAGCTCAAACAATATGTATTAATTTTATGTTCTATTTTAATTTGTACTTCAACTAGGAATGAGATTGAGTGTTTTCAGTGTTTACTAACAAGACATTGGGATTTCCCTCCCATAAATTCCTTATATAGAGGGTTTGCTCATTTTGTAATGAAGCTTTAACATACTTTTCTTATTTCCTTGTAGGAGCTAATGATAACTATGAATGTTTGTAAGTATATTCTCTGTGGCACATATTTTTTTTTGTGGCACATATTTTTATCCATGCATGTTATACACATTTTTTTATTTTTTAGACAGGCTGTTCTTAAAGGTGTGTTCCTCCTGTTTCAGCCTCCTGAGTGCTGGGATTCTAGGTGGGTTACCATCATGCCCAGCCCATATTTTTAAATTAAAATTTACACACATTTTCCTTTAGGATTTATATTTGAGAAATAGTTTTTGGGGCTGGAGAGGTGGCTCAGCAGTTAAGAACATTTGTAGCCCTTGCAGAAACCTTTGGTTTGGTTCCTGGCACTCATGTTGAGTAGTCTCACAACTGTCTGTAACTCCAATTCTATCTCCCTCTGTTGGCTGCTATGAGAACCTGCATATACGTGGTACAATACATATACAGGGATACACACACACACACACACACACACGCGCGCGCGCGCGTGCAATAGTAAAAATCTTTTTAAAAAAGCAATCTTTGTTAAGAAATATTTTCCTAAACTAAGGTCTAAAAATCTTTCCATATGTTCTTTTATTAAAAAATAATTTATTTACTTTTATGTGTATTAGTGTGAAGGTATCAGATTCCTTGGAATTAGAGTTACAGACAGGTATGAGCTACCATGTGGGTTCTGGGAATTGAACCGGGTCCTTTGGAAGAGCAGACAAGTGTTTTTAACCACTGAGCCATCTCTCCAGCCCCTTTCCCTATGCTCCTACATTGCTCTCTGTACTTCTTATTTTTGAGTATGACATAAAACATGGGTAATTTTCCCCATGTAGATAACAAAATGCTTCAATAGTAGGCATTAAATATGCCATTTTCCTACTGATATCTAACAACACCCATATATAGAAAGCTTCTACTTATGTGAAAGTCCATTTCTAGAATTTCTGTTGTACTTTTTTGATTTCTATTCCTATAGCTGTAAACTCTCCAGGAATAATCTCTATATTTATATACTGACCATGTTGTATAGAAAGGTGATTATTCTTAATGATAAAAATACATTGGAGAAATATATTCAAGTGCAAAGATGGTTGTGATTAAGTAAATTTAGCATCAGGTGAACAACCCACAGACAAGACTCTGGTCTCCTCAGTCCCTCATTTCCCGGCTTCCAGGTCATGAAGAAACCAGAGTCTGGGGCCGGATCTCTTCCTTCTAATTTGAGCTTCACGTACGGTAGTTAGCAAGCTTGAAGGTCACTGCTGATGAACAGCTTGGAATGTAGCTATTAATATTCACCGGGCATGCCTATGCTAAGTGACACGATTGTAAAATACTCCAAGAGCGATACTATAGCGATTCCTGGTAGCATTAACTGTTTCCAATAAAATCCCATTAAAGCAGAAGATTACTGCCAGTGAAGACAACTTTGGGTAATTCATCTCCCTGGAATTTTATCAAAGAGTGAATCTACAGTGCATAAACCTCTCTGATTTGAGAGTTGATGATTATATTTTCTTCATTCGATTCCCCTTATGGCTTTTTCCTTGGTTGCTTAACAGTTTCACATCCACTGTTGGACAACGAACTTTGGAAACATTTTCCAACCCATTTCGCTGGCAAGTTCAGACATCATGTTATGCATCTTCTGTTGATCCCTGCCCTCCACTGAGAAGACTTAAACGCACGTTCTCCTTCCTTTTCTTTCCTTACATTGGCGGGTGTATTCTGGAATTGCATAGCAAGATCACCATTTTGCATGCGTCTTTGTCACAAAGCATTTCCAAATGTTAACCAAAGCACCAGCATACATGTACAACTTACGTGTATTTTCCTCTTTCTTCTGTTTCCATTGACTGGATGGATTATGTCCTTGAATGAAAATTTCAAACTAAGATATCTGGCGACGTCACATTCCCACGCAGCCTAGCTCTCTGAAGCCAGGTGAGACCGGGGCTCGTTCTATACCTATGGTACCGTCCCTTCATCCCTTCTCCAGCTCCTTCTCTGATGAAGCAGCTTGGGTGTGAACAGGGAGATAGGAAGAAATTCATTTTTCCATCACCTCTGATAACGGCGACAGGCTGCTGTGTCTTCTTACTCCTTGAGAAATTTGCTGGAAAATTTCTTGGTATTTTTTTTACTGGAACTTTACTTCCGCTCAGAGTAGAGATTTTCCTCTTACTTTAGGTAATAGTGTCAGTAGGAAGCTGGAGGCAAGAGAGGTTAAGAGTGTGGGTGGGATGAAAAATTTGTTCTAGAACTCCTCACTTTAGATTTATGACAACAGCATTAACACAAAGGGTCACCCATGCATGGGTACTCTAAGAGTCATACTGTCTGAATACTCTTGCAAAGGACCTCAAGTCCTTCTGGGATATAGGATGTCACACTAGGCCATATGGGTCAGAACTGGGCTAAATCCAGTAACAGTGTGCTTACTTGTTGCCTAAGTAATAGTGTGCCCAGTTATAGTAGGGGCAGGAAGCTGAGCCATCTCAGAAGAAATCCCTCAGCCCATCTTTGTTCCTTTCCTTGTTGACAGTTTCCTAATTAGAATTCTTAGTGTTCTCTTAATTTCATAATGATTTTACATCCAACAGCTGCAGAGTGTGTTTTTTTAATTAGTTTGTATTTGTTCTGTAAAATATTACTAAATAGAGGCAATTTATAATAATAATTAATACATGCTTAATTGTTTAAATATCATAAAACGCCCAGAAAATATTTTTAATACCTACATTTATTTAGTTATACACGGAGTTCTGAAGTCTGCAGAAAACATTAATATTTAAAGTGTAGCAGAAAGATCTCTGGCCCTGCACAGTCTTTCAAATTGGAGCTTTTGAGGCTGCACAAAGCTTGGATCCAAATACAGTATCATTGCATCTAATTGAAAGCTGTTAGAGGATACAATGATGCTGAAACTGGTATTTGTGTAATTAGCTCTGAAAGTACATCTTCTCATTTGTGGAGGAGACCGAAAGGGAACAGGGACAAAGCTTCAACTCTGCAATTAAAATGATGGCCAGCTGAGTTTTGTGCCCTGAGATTATGTGAATAATAATGAAGAGAACAGTGCAAGGCAATGATGGAAGATGCTGCTAGCAATAAGATATCTGGAATTGAGAACGCTGTCCTCCTAGAAATCTAGATGGCTCAATAGCAGAGTGTTTTTTTTTTTTTTTTTTTTATTATGTTCATGCCAGTTTGGAGGCTAGTAGCTGCTGGGAGATGGCACCGCCTGTATAAGCATCGTTTTAATAAATATAATGACACGCCATTGCAGAATATGTCACGTTTTCTACTGCTTGGGTAAACCTCAGGAGAGCTCTATTAGCATATCTAGCAGGTGCTTAGCTTTTCCCTTTTGTGTTTTTTGTCACAGCTCATGCTCACACAAACTTTAGAGAACTGTTAGTTAATCGTCCACAGGGTGGATGTCTGGGGTATATGTGGCAGGACACTTGGCTACAGGCACAGGTTTAGACTTGATGAACACTGCAGGCCCATCCCAGCTAGAACTCTGAGGAACGTTCCAGGCACGTGTTCATACCTTACTGATTCCTTCCTGGAAATCTGACCCCAGATTTGAATCCCGGTCTCTTCTCTTATTTTGAAGTATCAAAGTGAATCTTGATTATTTTTACTTTCTAAACTTGCCTAAGTTGATGCAGGGAAAAAGGGGTCTATTTCTATTTTCATTTTGCCGAGGACTGCATGAAATCTTGGAGCTTCTCTTTCATTTTCAGGGAAGGAGGTGAGAAAAATATGGGAGGGGAAAGGGGAGGAGGAAAAGGAGAAGGGACCCATTGACTCCTCAGAGAGAACTGTCCTGAGTCTTGTCGCCCTCTCTGTCTATTTCTTCCAGGTCCTGTCTGACATAACAGAAGTAGGTGACAGACATGCTCAGGCCCCAGTAACCATAGTAGCATAATTGCAAAGACAAGGAAGAAAAGTATGAGGAAAATTGTATATAAGGGGAAAATCCATGGAAAATTGAATTCTGCCAGGAAGTGTTTGCTCTGGGGTCACCCAGCTAACTCTGCATGACCTATGACCTACTGTGCTGGCTCCAGTGTATGTCCCTGATGCCAGTCCCTTCTCTTCCTCTTCCTTTTCTCCCCCAAGGTGGCTTTCCAAGTGCTTAAAAATATCTCATTCGACCCTGCAAACCTTCACAGCACTCTGTATAAGTGTATGCATGCCACAATGTCTGATAAAATTTCCCCTCATTTTTGTCTTCAAAAATTTGCCTTGTTTTTTTCCCCCTTCTAAATATGCCTATAGCTCACCATGGTGTGTGTTTTCCTGTTGTGACAAGTGGTCATGGATATTTTTGTAAGTGACAGAATTTCCTATGTCATTTGCTTTCACAGATGCTATGTCATCCTGGTCACTGGGTTTCAGGAGCGAAGGCTCTCGTTTCTCATCTCACTGGTAGAGGTTACTGACACATCTTCCCCCAAAGACCTGACGACAGCGAAGCTCAAGCTAGTTTAGGTCACTTTGTGACACTAAGAAGACTCGATGAGATGAAACAAATTAGGCAGGACTGTCTGAAATCCTGAGTTCTCAGCCAAGTTATTCTTAAATTCGAAATGAACTTGTCATCTTTAAATATGGCTTTGAACCAAAGCTCAATGGGTTTACCACCCATACCCTAACAACGCTGCCTCCACGCCAGCGAGCCATGCAGGGTAATAGAAAGACCAAGAAGAGGGGCTTTCTTTGAGCTCTCTGCTCCTGTGTCATACCAGGATCTCTTGAAAGATAAGGATTGCTTGGGCTCAGTTGGTATAAGAACATGTGCAGGGTTCTGAGTCTAATCCCAGGTACTCCCCCAAACGAAACAATGTAAAACAAAACAAAACAACAATGACAACAACAATGAGATATAACTTTGGAAATTCTTCCTTTTTTCCCCCTTTCTTTCTCAGGATGAAATAGGAACCCGGAGCCACAGGGTGCTAGGCAGCTATCCTTCTAGCTTAGGAGGGAGCACAGACAGACTTGAAGTCCAGAAGAGAACAAACACAGACATAATCCGACTCTTTCTCTCTTTTCCCTTCTGTCTCCTACTGACACTGCTGCTCACACGATGTTGGCTCAGACGAACTCATGGACTGAGGTGACCCTCCTCCTTTAGCTGACTCAGCAGCTGGGGCTGCATCCATGTGCCAGTGTGCCCAGCCCTGGAAATAATCTTCAACTAGGACAAATATAATGCCTATAAACCAGCTCATAGGCGATCAATGATCAGATATAGATCTGCAATTAATTCAGGCATCTCTAGCCTAGGGAAGGAACAAATACGACTTAAAGGGCTAAATCATATGCTGTTTAAGCATTTAAAGATCCTAGCCTGATTAAAGAAAAATCTCTCTACAATTCTCTGTCACCCATGGAAAACTCTTTTTGTTATTTCTCTTTCAATTTAAGTGATATTTATTCAGCATTGCCTTTGCTTCTCTTAAGTGATTTATTATTTATTTATTTAACGTGCATTGGTGCTTTGTTTGCGTGTATATCTGAGTGAGGGTGTCGGATCCCCTGGAACTGGAATTATAGACATGTGGGAGCTGTCTAGTGGCTGCTGGGACTTGAACCCAGGTCCTCTAGAAGAGCAGCCCTTGCTTGTAATACCTGTCAAGCCATCTCTTCAACACCTTCTTCACTTCCAGCAGAATGAAGTTGTCTCCTTTCATTGTGTCGTCTGAGGACTCCACTTCTACGTAACCATCATCACAATGTGTACTTATGTTCAGTCCCCATGCCTTTTCTCTTCCACTAAATTGTCATGTCCAAAACAGCATGAGTAATTTTTTATTGTTGAGACAGAGTCTCACTATGTAGACCAGGCTGGCCTTAAATTCACAGAGATCTCCTGCTTCTGCCATCTGTGTGCTGAGATTAAATACCTTGCTTTTAGTTGTTCTTATGAAAATATTATACCTTTATGAGCACATGGCTAGCTACATAATAAATTTCCAAAGTTTTGGGTGGGAGCAATTGTTACTCACACAAGCAACAATCTCACCCCCAAGTCATCACTTTGTTCTACTTTGCAACCACCAAGGGGCCGGATCTCCTTCATTTGTTCTTAGACTCCACTGACTTAATCTTCTCAGTCATGTCCGTTCTCATGTTGGCTCTACTTAATACAACTTAATTAGGGCCCTGACTTCCTGCAGGACTCTTAAATTTTCTCTTTTGCTTGTCAGGTTCCAAGCCAAGGGATGAGGACTAGGGATTTATTTCACCTTCCAGCATTGTTTCTTTTTTTTCAATCCATTTCCTATTTCTGCTACACCTTAGGCTCTCGGGAGGAAAATCTTTCAGTTAGAGACTCTCTTGGAATAGATCATGTTGGCCTCAAACTCAGGGTCCTCTAGTCCTCGTGCCTGAGTGATGAAGTTAAAGGCGTGTGTCCCCACACCTGGCTAAAGAGTCCTGAGGATGTTGTCTTTGTGTGGATTTCTTCCTTCCTTCCTTCCTTTTTTCTTTTCTTTTCTTTCTTTTTTTTTTTTTTTGATTCAGGGTCTTACTATGTAACTCCCACTGGCCTGGAACTCACTATATAGACCAGGTTGGCCTCAAACTCACAGAGATCGTCTTTTTCTGCTTGAAGTAAAGAGCGTTCAGCACCTACCTGGATTTGCACTCATTCCTTTCTTCTGTGAATGCAAGTGTATTTAAGACCCTTCACATACAGTTTACCTGTAATTTAAAAATTATTTTCATGTAGTCATAATTTTGAAGCTACAGAAGATTTCTGCTATAAGTAAGCCCATCCATTATTTTATAGACGAGAAGATTCCATTGGAGCATCATATATATATTTCTAGCAAAAGAATGGCTTAATGAGCAGGGCATGGTGGTGCAGGCAGATCACTGTGAGTTTGAGGCCAGCCTAGTCTAAAAAGCGAGTCCAGGACAGCCAAGGCTACAAAGAGAAACCCTGTCTCAAAAAACCAAAAAAAAAAAAAAAAAAAAAAAAAAAAAAAAAAAAAAAGAAAGAAAGCATTCGAATTTTGGGTTCAATATTCACCAGTTGTGTGATTTTTCAGCAAACGGCTTGACAACTGGATCCCCAGGTTTCTTTGCTGTACAATGCATGTGGCGTCTCTGCGTTTAACTTCCTAGGGTCATTGGGAGTGTCCGATGCCCGAAGAAGTACAAGAACTATTGAGTTAGTACAACTGTTGACCCCCTGGCTCCTATTGCATGCTCCATCAATTCTACTTTTTATTTATTATTGTTAAGTTTCAGCTGGGACAAATGGCTAACTGAGGTGCCAGTTTAATGTATCAAAGTGGGTCTGGCCTCCAGGTTCTTCCAGCATCCCTCAGTCCCTATGTGGTACAGGGCACGGCTGGCATACCCTACCCTGTACCTTGAACTCTCCAGACCAGGGGCTGGGCTGCACCTCTCCAAGATGTTCTTCCCTGTATAATCCAGATGTGGTTACCCTTCTTTTTTTGTACCTTTGACCTCCTGGCTGCTGTATTTGGTTTTCTTTTCTCTTTTCCCTTCCCCTTCTCCCCACATGGGGGAGGTCAGGGTCTTGACCATTCTGGATACCCCCCCAGATGTCTCTGCCTCTAGCTGTGCTCTCCCATATAACTACAATAAACTTTCTCCTCGACCATACCTAGGAACAGTCATTGCCCCTCCTTTCCTTTTTATTTCCTTTTTTCTCATTCAATTATACATTGAGAAGAGAAGGGGGAGGGAAAAGCTGACTCCTCCTCTTCTTTTTCTTCATCTTTTCCTCCTCCTCCTCTTCTTTCTTCCTTTTGTTTTTCTTCTCTTCTCTTCCTCCTCCTCCTTTGACTTTATCTTTCTGCCTTAAAATTTTTCTCTTTCTCATCCCATTTCTTTTCTTACTTTCTTTGGTGTTGTGGTAGAAAACTAGCAGTTTCTGTTGCTTTAGCATTTGTCTCTGGATTCAAAATCTTTGAGCCCAACTATAAAACAGCAGGGAAATAAAAACGTTACTTGGGCATCCCTGAAAATGGCTTCCCAAGGAAGAATGAAGGCCCCTATGGAGAGAGCTCGATATTGTGGTGTAGTGGGCAGATGAGTCACATCTCATTAAATGAGTTAGAAAAATAGCTTCCTTCCTTTGTTTTTGTGTTAGAAGTGTGTTTTGTTGTTCTCTCTTTAAGTTGCCAAGGGCATGGATTTGTTACAGGAACTCTGTTTTAATTCACATTGCCAGTTTTGACAGATAATGTCTAGTTCAGTGTAATGACTCTGTAATCCTGGGCTTGGAAGGCTGAGGCGGGCTCCAGACTCAAGGCCATGGAGGGTCGCCAAAAGTTTTGGAGGAGCCTGGGCAAAGAATGAGATCCTGTTTCAAGAAAACATTGGAACAAAAATATCTATATCTATCTATCTATCTATCTATCTATCTATCTATCTATCTATCTATCTAAGTATATCAAATGTAAGGGAGCCAGTAAGGGCCTTGCTGGGCAAGCATGGGGCCATGAATTCATGTCTCCTGCCCTCATGTAAACAGCTAGGCATGGTGGTGTGTGTTCATACCCCAGTCCGTGGGAGACAGCAACAAGTACATCCCTGAAGCTCACCAGCCAGCCAATGTAGCCAAATCAGAGGTCTTCAGGCTCAATGTGAGAACCTGTCTCAGACCAGAATGTGGAAAACATACAAGAAATGTAAAAACAAGTAGACAAAGAGAAAAAAATAAAGGAAGGCAGAGCTGATTGCTCTTAGCTTTCCCCTTCTCTTTTTCTTATCTTCTTAACTACCCATAAGTTGTTCTTAACTACCCATAAGTTGTCAACCTACTAAGGATTAGAGAAAAGTTGTACTAGTCCAGTGATTTCACCAATGATTCATCATCCATCAAAGGTTGTTTACACCTGGGGCTAGAAATAAGCCAATAGGAAACACTCATTGTCAACTTGTAGCAAACACACACACACACACACACACACACACACACACACACACACACACACACACACTACCAAAGATTGATACGATTTTGTTACTGTGAGAATGAAACAGGGTCACTCACTTTTCAAACCTTCTATCTAAAGTAGAAACATGAAATAGAGGACTATTGGAACGATATGGTAACAGCAGGAAGTACGTTGGGTTGACCTGTTTCCCAAGTCTTTCACCATCCTATGTCAATTAGAAAGGCAAACGCATTCATTGTCTTTCCTCCCCTCTACAGTGACAGACATACAGTAGAGCATCAAGAAGTTAGGTGACTCATGTCCTAGATGTTTTGCACTCTCCCTGTCAATGTGTCTGAGTTTGGAAGGCGGGTTACATAGCAATCTTATCGAAATCTGTGTGTGGAGCAGGCAGAGTCGCGACTGGGAGTAAGAATAATAGTTCAATATTTTCTCAGCCATAGGAACACTGTCTATTCCTAGGAGATAACAGTTGCTCAGGCAAATGTTCTATTTCCTCAGGTATAAACTCTCAGAAATGGTGAAAATTTTCACATCATGCTGTACGGATGAGCTTTGGGGCTAACAAATAAAAATAAGCCACTCAAATGATTCGTAGGGGAAAAAAACTGTCTTTTCTACACCAATTTAATAAACATTTACTGGTTTCCCACTTTGCACATTGCCGGCCGTATGATGCAAAGCTCATTAGACATAGCCATCCTCTCTGGAAAGAACATGAACTGCATAGGAGAGCTGTCCAATTGCATGTCTCCAGGGGTGGTTATCACGAAGTTACATTAAATGAGGAAGAAAGAGACTACTTAGATAAAAAGTAGAGGGTAGGTGGAAATAATGCCACAGGCACAGCCTGTGCTACTCGGCATGGGCAAAAGTGGTAGTGTTCTGTAATTCTGCACCATGCAGTAATACCAAGCTTTGCAATAATCCCAGTGCTTTTGCATTGATCATTACCATTGAGTGCAGTTTATTTCTATCCCCAGGTGTAAAGAGTCTTTGATGGATGGAATGGTGAAATCACTGGATTAGTACAACTTTTTTCTTTATTTTTAATCTGTATATTCACTTTACATCCTGATCGTAGCCCCCTCCCTCTTCTCCCGGTCCCTTCCTCGTACTCTATTTTCCCTCTCCCCTTGTCCTTAGAAAAGGGGATCTTACCCCAACCAACCCCAGACACCAAGTTGCATCAGGGCTGAACTCCACCTCATCTACAGAGGCCAGGCAAAGCATCCTGGTTTGGGCGAAGTGATCAAAAGTAGACAACAGAGTGTGTGTCAGAGACAGCACCTGCTCAATTTACTAGGAGAGCCCACATGAAGAGCAAACTGTCTGTCAGTTACATATATGTAGGGGCCTAGGTCCAGACCATGCCTGCTCTTTGGTTGGTGCTTCTGTCTCTGTGAGCCCCCATGGGTCTATGTTAGTTAACTCTGTTGGTCTTCTTGCAGTGTTCTTTTTTCCTCTTGGTCCTTCTATCTTTCCCTCCTACTCTTCCATAGGACTCCCTGAGTTCTGCCTAATGCTTAGCTGTGTTAGTCTCAGCATTTAATTCAACCATCTGCTGAGTGGGGCCTCTCATAGAACAGCTAAATTAGACTCCTGTCTGTAACATAGCAGAGTGTCATTAATGGTGTCAGGGGTGTCTTAGGTTGGGCCAGGCATTGGTTGGACATTCCCTCAGTTTCTACTCCATCTTTATCCCTGCACATCTTGTAGGCAGGGTAAATTTTGGTTCAAAGGTTTTGTAGGTGGATTGTTGTTCCCCTCCCAGCATTCTAGGTCCTGCCTGGCAAGAAGGTGGCCTCCTCAGGCTAGTGTCCCACACTGCTAGGAGGCTCAGCTAGAGACATCCCCACATCTTCCCTGTAGTCTACAGACCTGTCACGGGTCTCCAGCTTGTCTAGGTGATGCCCCTGACTTTGCTTTCCTTTTTCTTTCCAAGCTCTCAAACCTCCCCTCCCCACTCTCCCCATATCTGGTCCCCTGACTTGTTTTTATCCCCACACCCTCTCGTATCCATTTTCCACTCTAATTCTCTTCCAATGTTTATTCTGTTTCTCTATGTGAGTGAGGTACAAGCATCCTCCCAGGGGCCCTCCTTGTTAGTTAGCTTCTTTGGATCTGTGAGTTGTAGTATGCTTATCCTGTAATATATATGACTAATACCTGCTTATAAGTGAGTACATATCATGTATGTTTTTCTGGGTCTGAGTTACCTTGCTCAGGATGATCCTTTATAGTTCTATTCAGTTGCCCGCAAATTGCATGATTTCCTTGATTTTAATAGCTGAGTAGTATTCCACTGTGTAAATGTATCCCATTTTCTTTATCCGTTCTTCAGTTGAGGGGCATCTAGGTTGTTTCCAGTTTCTGGTTATTATGAATAAAGCTGCAATGCACATAGTTGAGCGAGTGTCCTTGAAGAACTTTCTGCTAATCATTAGTTGGTTGACAACTTAAGGGTAGTTAAGAAGATAAGAAAAAGAGAACAGGAAAGCTAAGAGCAATCAGCTCTGCCTCCATTTCTTTTTCTCCTTATCTACTTGCTTTTATATTTGTTGTATGGTTTTTTTTTTTTTAGAAGAAATTTATGAACATGCAAAGAGAAAGTGCCATCTGTTGGCTCTGGTTCAGCTAGTGAAGGATTCCTGGTAAGCTTAGAAGCACATCTTCGGTGGCTACTGAGGTCCTGGTATGTCTTCTGCCAGGAGGATAATATCTATAGGGAAGTCAAAAAGAGAGAGGTGAACCAGCAACCTGGAGATAATAAATATATGTTTCAATCATGTAAGATTGCAACATTTGTGGGTCAAACCTAGTATAGAGTCAAAAAAATAATATGATGTAAACAGATAGTAAGGACTGAATGGTCAGGTAACAACATTTGTATAGTCCTTATCTTCAGAGCTGAAATTGCATATTTAAGCCTTTGGCTGTTTGTATAAGCAAACCCATAGTCTATTTACATATGCTTTATAGTCCCATTTTATAAAGGACCTTTTGTACCTACTACAGCACAGTACATATTTGAACCTCTGGGAGAGTCCTTTTCTTTCCTCTTTCTGCTTTTCTTTCTTTCTCTTCCTTTCTTCCTTCCTTTCTTTTTCTTCCTTAAAGAGGCTTAACTGTTCTACTTTGGCTTCTTGGCTGGGCTTGAACTTGATATTCAGACCAGACTGGGCTACAACTCACAGAGATGCTCTAGCCACTGCCTCCCGAGTGCGGGAATTAAAAGCACATGCTAGCAAGCACAGTGACAGTCCATTTCTTTGTGAAGGCGATGATTTAAAGCATGCCCAGTGAGACAAAGAGGTGGCCTTTGTGATAGCAAAGTGTAGCTGTGCAACCGGCCTGCTGGAAACGTTGTCCATCTCAGGATGGACAAGACAGGTGGTGTGTCTACTTGAGGACACTTCTTCAGTGATAAAGCTTGTGTGGCCTCCACAGTGAGAAAATGCCAGCCTTGAAATGGGAGCAAAGGGACTTGGGGACTAAAATAAAACTAAACCAAATGGTGGAAACATGCTCAACTCCTTAATTTATCCGATTAGAGCCAACAGGCGCCACCATGTAGAACATTTGCTCCCGTCCCAGATGCCATTAAGGCAGCAGCAGAGCTATTTCTAGGCCTGGCTCCAGATTGATGGGGGGGGGGGGGGATGAACTAACAGTGGATTCCGTTTCAGCCCGGAGCCACCGTGTAGTGGTACAGACTGCAGTCACTGCAAAGTCTCCAGGCATCAAGTGTTCTTGGGAGAGCATGCCTGCTTTGAAGAGATGTCCTAGCCCTGTGGAGAGGGACATTACTGCAACCCCAATTCCAGCACAGTCCTGAATCCTGCCTGTGTCACCCTGCTTTACTCTGAAATACAGATGCATGCTTGCTTAGACTTTAAAACTCTTAGAAACTGCTTAATGTGTACAGGCCGGAGTAGTATGTAATCACCACCCTTTAAAAATGACACTTTTCTGTACTGGGTGCAAAGAGAGACAAAGGGTTCTGTTGCTATTTTAGGCTCTGGAACAGTAGCTGCCAATAAGAAAAAAAAAAAAAAAAAAAAAAAGAAAAAAAGAAAGTTTTCTAGGGTAGTGTATTTATTAGTGTTTATTTTAGGGTAGTATATTATATTGGTATAGAATAATAATATAAGTGTATATAACACCTGGTAACCCCTTCTCTGACCCATTTCAAGATCTATACACTGCCCGAGTCCCCGAGCCTTAATTATTTTGCCTCTTATAAACAAGTTCTTGTATTTTAGATGCTCCCCAGCTCATAAGAGGAGGTGGCACCCTGGTAAAGAAACACAGTTTAAGTGGAAAAGATCCTAAATAAAAAATTCACTTGCTGCATCTGATAGAGCTAATGTCATTATTTGACAGCTCAGGATACTGTAGCGTAGATGTTGCATGGCTCTCCTGACGGAGCAGCTGGCTGCAGCTCACAGCTCTTTTCCAGCACCAGGAGAGAGTGTGGTATAGTGAGTGAGTCCCTAGCATGGGGGAAGGTCCAGACTCAAAATGGGAAGCCCAGCTTCTACTGAATGGGATGCCCATGTTAGACAGAGTGAAAAGAAAAAAAAAAAGAGTCATGAGTAAAGATGTCAAAATTCAAGGGCAATGGATACTTAATTGTTTGGGAACTGACTTTTTATGATTACAAAGGGAGTATGTGGAAGGTCTCTCAGAACCCGGTTGAGAGTTAACATTCTTTCTGTATAGATGGAGAGAAGCCTTCAAGACTAACGGGGCCATAGGAAGAACTGTTACCCCCAGAGAAGCCTTCCTAAATTAGCGTGGCCAAACTGGCTTGTGACTGGTGAATATCAAGTGTGTTTTAGAGTCTGGAATTTTTTTGTGTGCGTGACTTCATTGTTGAACACTATACTGCTCATTACTGAGAGTTGGTCCGGTTAGATGGACACGGATCTGTGCAATAACTCTAGGAGCCCTTTACAAAATAATTATAAACATAAAACAATAGGAAATAACAAGTGATTGGAAGCCTCAAGATTTAAATCCTTTCCAAGTTTTCCATAGGCAGTGTATCAGAATGGTTGGAGCCCATACGTTTCCCTTCAGAGCCTGGTTTCTCCTCACACAGGCACAGGACCCTGTAGTTCCCAGCAGCTCTCACCATTCAGTGGGGCCCAGAAAATGGGACACCCCTAAAGCTTATGCTTCATAAAGCTTGAGTATAAATATATCTGTGTCTAAATTCTTTAGAGTATTAAGAAACATGCAGAATGGTTCCAAGACCCAAGTGAATTAATGATGCTCACTAAGTCATCTACCAGGGCCAGTTGCATGGTAAACATATATATATATGTTTACTCAAAGTGTCTCTATTTCACACAGCTTGCCATAATGTCAACCCCTGGCAATGTATAAACCCTGAAGCTTAGAGATGAGCATTCTCTAGAAATTACACTATTAATTATATTATTGCAGTCTTTATTTCAAATTTACCAGGTTTGGGGAACATTTTCATCTCCAGTTATCCATTTGCGTTTTAGGATCCAACTCAGAATTGCAATTGCATTACGTTGTGATGCCCCGCAGCGCCTTTCTGTTTGTGCCAGCCTCCGCATCTGCTTTTACCTTTAATGAGCTGGGCACCTTGGGGGGAGCATGCAGGGGCCATTTGCAGAGCAGTGAAGGCACACGTTTGTGGCAGGTATCCTTCTGAGGTTCTGGGCCACATGGTTATCCATTTCTTTGCAACAAGCTTACAAGTCTAGTCACATGGCTGCAAGAAAGGCAGAAATTTAGCAGCTTTTTGGGGGTGGGGTAAGGTGGGTGGGCTGCTGACTGGTACCTCAGCCCTCCTGGTTCTGTGGCCATTAACCGACCAACTAAGCAAAGAATGGCCCAGCCAATTTTGTTATTGACAGCTACAGTATGCATCCACAAATTTCTTATGTCTAGCATTAGCTGTAGAACCAGCATACTAAATCAACAGTGGGTGGTAGCGATGAAATAGAAGTGTATGGGGAATAACCACATAAAAATTTTCACAAAATTATGGCAAATATGAAATATTTCTCTCAATTATTACAGGCAATAGGTTGTGGTTTTAGTAGCTGGGAGACTTCATCAGTGGTAGAAATCATCTATACTTATATGCCATACTTCAGTGATAATTTCTATTCAAAGAGCTGAAGCGACAGCTCAGAGGTTAGAGCACTTGCTACTTTGCGGAGGACCCAGGTTCGGTTCTCAGTATGCATGCAGCTTCAGTTCCAGGGCTTCCACTGCCCTCTTCTGGCCTCCATGGGTACTCCACACACATGGTGCATATACATTTACCCAGACACATACACACAAAATAGAAACAAACCTTTGAAGCATTATGTTAAAATGATGATAGTGTGTCAAATACACTATTATATTTTGACATTAGATATACAAAATAAGAAACACACATCTGAAATGTCAACAAAGGTAAATTTCTTCACATTTCTACACTTTCAAAATGTTTGTCTAAAACTAAAGTCATATACATTTTACTTTTTGTGTTTAAAATATTGTTCTGGGAAGGGCCCATAACAATTCAATGGGATCCTAAAGGGCTCTGTGACACTAGAAAGGTTAAAAAATCTCCACTTAGAACATAAAGTTGGGGCAGAATTTGGCTCAATTTACTTTTACATTTACTCTGTAATATAAGTGAAAATAAAATCGCAAGCTGGATATGATTGAAAGAACTCATGAAATAACAGTCTGGTTAATAAATTGTATCAGAACATTTGCTTGTCTCACTGTGTACAAACTGCAAATGAAACATTCTTTTGTTCTTTGGGCTACATGCTCCCAGCCCTGTAATAGTTAAATTAATTTCTAATATGTCTCGTCTCATTATAGATCTGTGCAATAGTCTCTTTCAATTTTAAATTGAGCTTCAGGGAAGATTAAATACTTAGGTATCCCAGTTTGTATAAAATTTCTAGATCCATACAAATTAAACTTCCTCTGTCTAAATGACCCTAATCATTCTAATTTAACTAGATGGAGCTTATTTCCTTTTGACAGCGCTTGTCATGTTGAATTTCAGCCGTGGAGATGAACGGCATGCCAAATGGGTAATCAGTATTCCAGATGTTGCCTTGCCACTTTCCAGCAATGTTATTAATAAAAGTCAGTTCCTTCCGGTCTTTTTTCCCCCTGTAACATTACTGAGGATTTAAACTTCCTTTCTGTCCTTTACGGTATGGTAATGGCAATTTAATGGTACAGCAAGTGGACAGCTCCAGAGGAAGATGATCTTTGGGAAAGTACTGTCCACTAGGAATGGACCACCAGGGACTCCAGGGTGAGGAAGATTGGATCAGACCACTGAGCTTTGTGGTATGTGTGTATGAGTGTGTATAAGTGTGTGCGAGTCAATGAGTGTGGGTGTATCTGTGAGCGTGTGTGTGAGTGAGAGAGTGTGTGTTAGAATATATGTGCTTGTGTGAATGAATGTATGTGTTTGGGTTTGTGTGTGTGTGTGTGTGTGTGTGTATGTTGGGGAGGTCTGAGTATCAAAAGGGTCATTTCAGTTATGTCTGCCTGAGAATAAAAATTAAAGTTGGGAAATCTACCATAACAGTCACTCAGTTGACCCCTGGCACTCCTTCCTTGGCCCTGCCTTCCTGACCAATTCCCCAACTGTGCTGGAGTTTGCAGAGAACAACACAGAAGATATCCGCAAGGACCTTGATGAGAGTTGTGTCTCTGGTACGCGGGAATGGAAGAGATGATGCTCTGGGAATGAGGAGAATACTTAGGCCAGATAGGGCTAGGGCTTGAAGACAAAATCACCGATCAAAAGATAGAAAGTCGGATTCTATGACATCTAACAGATACAGGCATGTTCTTTAAGGCTTGCTGGATACATACACAGACACAGACACACACACACACATACACACACTCACACACTCCCCATATGTATGTATATGTATGCACACATATATATACTGCTTTTAATTATATGCATAAAATTATGTGAGTATGTAAGTGTAAGTATGACAACCTGAGTTCAGATTCCCAGAACTCCCATAAAAAGCTGGGCATGTTGGTACACTCCTGTGATACTAGCTCCAGGAGCTTGGAGACAAACAGAAGGACCAATCATCCTTGGTCTAGCTAAAACATTAGTGTTAGGTTCAGCGAGAGACTCTGTCTCAAAGGATAATAAGGTGGAGGATGATAGATGAAGACCCAGTATCAACTGTTGACCTTTGCTGGTGTAAATGATGACTTGCTCGCTTCCCTCTCTAATGAATAGAGCAGGCATTATAAGCCACACCGGAGCCCACATTCTCTCGCTTTCTGCAGCCGTCATAACTTGGACTCTGACCTATAACTTGACATCCAGTTAAAACCGCTTTGAGCTTTTAAGTGGAAGACATTAGCACTAAAGCCGTCTTTGTTATAATCGATCTTGCAGTGTTTCCAGCACGCCTAATTATGTGGGTTTTTATGCCATGCCACTTCCTCAAATGCCAACCCCCCCAAAAAATGCTATTCTTGGTGCAACTAATTTTCCTCCCATTATCTCCTATTGGTTTTTCAAGTTCATTAACAATAGAAATTATTGAACTGAGTTCTACTGACATCTGCTGGACAAAACCTGTGTGTGTGTGTGTGTGTGTGTGTGTGTGTGTGTGTGTGTGTGTGACTTGATGGTTAGTAGCTCAGAAACAAAGCTCCATCAGGTGAAATAGAAAATAGAGCTGAGCCAAGCATGCGACTCTGAATTAGTACATAAAGTCCTAGAGCAGTATTCAAGCCCGTTTCTCTAGTTGGCAAAGCTGAGCCTCAGCTTGGTGCTCCAAGCCATATTTCTGTGCCTCCCCTGAGCCTTAGTGGCAGTGCACACACAGATCAGCTCCAGTCATAGCCAAGTCTCTTCTACAAGGGGGCTGGTTCAGCTGGTGAGGAGAGCAATCATTTGGCGAGTGTTCTGTCCACACTGGTCCTCTCAACAGTAGAGTGTGGTGCTGTCTGCATTATTACAAGGACATCTTTGTGGAAGAAATTGCAAAGATGCACTGTCTTGCATTTAGGATATTTTTTCCTGGAATTATAGGTCTAAATGGAGATTCTAAAATACAATAACAACAAATGTAAGAACACTAGCTTTTATACTAACTCTTTATTGTTGTTTGGGCTTTTAAAAAAATATGGAATCATGGCATAGCTTTTTGGTTTTTTCTCCATCACAGTCTTGGTTCCGATGAAACACTTGATGCCAACTTCTGACCGGCTGGGCCATCTTTGTGGAAACTCATTTAAAAAATAAGTATGGCCTGGAGAGATGTATCAATGGGTAGGGGTGCTTTCTAGGCATTGAATTCAAATCCCTAGCTAAAAAAACCAAGTGTGGCTGTGCATGTCTGTGACCGAGGATTGGAGGATGGAGACAGGCTGATCTTGAAAGCTTGTAAGCCAGCCATCTTAGCCAAACAGGGTAAGTTTCAGATTTAGTGCCATGTCCTGTCTCGGGCAAAGACTAAGCTGGAAAGCAACAGAAGCAAATACACTATGTCTCCCTCTGGCGTCTGCAGATGTGTGCCCTTACACATACGAGTGCACCCACCTCAGAGCCTGCCGAAACGAGTAGCTGTATATTTTAAGTAAGATCCCTCTACTTCTTAGAAATCTCTGGATCGAGAAAGAAAATCACAATTTGCTAAATTATTACTTGTAAACACTGCAAGAATTGACATGGCAGACTTCGACAGATATGAAATATTCTTTAAAATATAGTATATGATTTAAAATAAAATTAAAGTTAACTCTGCACACAGCTGACTGTATTTGAGATGTGATATGGCTTGGTTGCTTAATGCTCCCACTGTAGATCAAAGACAGAACCAAGCCAAGAAAAAGAGTTAGGTGTACATGCAATCAAAGGATGCTGGAGGAAGGGAAGAGGGAAAGTGATTGTTCTTGTAATTTCTCCTCTGACCTACATATTCAAAAGTGGCTTAACTTCTATGTATTTTGAATTTTCTAGCTTCCCTCCTGGCATTAGTTTTTGCTCTCATTTTAATTGTGGCTGTGAAGAGCTCAAATTCTCAGGGTGTTTTGTTTCCTAGCATGTAGTCTATCTATTCTGGAGACTGCCATACGTATCAACTCTGGGATTAGACAGGACTTTTTCTACTCCACTGAGCTAAGTACAGTACTGTGAGTCCTCTCTTCTCATCATTATGAAATTCCTCTGAGTACTACTTCTACTGCATCTAATGGGTTTGATTCTGTTGTCTTAATTTGATTTTTTTTTATGCTCTCTTCCTCTAAAGTGGGGCATTGAAATCTATCATTACATTGCATGTTTCTCACCCTGTTGTGTCAGTGTTTACTTCATGTATTTATGCTGGTCCTTTTTCTCACTAAATTACATCTTTCTGTTGGCCCATTTTGACAAAGTTAATGTTGAGTGAAACAGTAAACATGGAAATTCCTTAAAATTACCACTCATTCTTCTCTTTTGGGTGGAGGATGTCTACATGTGCCCTTAAATATGAAATGAATCTCTCGTAGGTAACACATCAAGTACTGTTAAATCCATGCACACTTTGCTTTTTTGTTAACTGCTGTCTCCTGCTGACTGATGTGATGATCTTTCTTTCTCATTTTCCTGTGTGTGTCTTCTGAGGGTATATTTGCTTTTCAGCACTTATCATGCATAGCTAAAGCACCTTATTGCTGTAATAATGGCTTAAGCCAATAACAACTTAATGTCAACACATAATAATATTCTGGACTTCTACTTTGCCTGCGCTTTTATTATCTGACACCATTTACCTTATGCATTGTATATCAATACTTTGCATTTTATTCTTTATGACAGATTTAGAACAGTTCCTAAGCCACTTTTACCAAATTGTTCTGTTCCTCTCTCCATATTTATTTTTCTGTTAGTTTTACGTGCTTTAATGCATCTACATCCTGTTTAGTGTCCTTTTGTTTCAACTTGAACAATTTCCCTGTGGTAGTGGGATCTAGAAAAGTCCAGTTCTGCTGGGCCTGGTGGCACACGCCTTTAATCCCAGCACTTGGGAGCAGAGGCAGGAGGATCACTGTGAGTTCAAGGCCAGCCTGGTCTACAAAGTGAGTCCAGGACAGCCAAGGCTACGCAGAGATAGTCTGTCTCGAAAAAACAAAACAACAACAACAAACAACAGCAACAACAATAAACAAGAAAAGAAAAGAAAAATCTAGATCTGCTTTGAAGGCTAGTTTTGTTACATCTAACAGTCTTGGTTGGGAGGCTTTTTGTTTCCCATGATTTTGTCTTGCTTAGCACCTTGGCTTTAGCACACAGCGCCTGCAAGGTTGCTGTTGAATCTTCAGAGTCACAGCGAAGGTCCCTTGTGCATGAAAACCCACCGGTCACTTGCTGCTTTCAGAAGTTTCACCTATGACTTTGACAATTTGTTCATAACATGTCTGAGTCCAGCCTGGATGCTAGCTTACTTTCTCAGATTTGGGGCATGTTACGCCATTTTTCTTTAACCATGTTTTCTGCTCCCCTGCACTGTTCCGAAGCTCCCAGAGCATGTAGTGACCCTCCTGAAGGCACCACATACCCTTTGAGCCTTCTTCGCTCCTTTACTTATTAAGGTTATTTTCTCTTAGATGGATGGTTTCAAAGGATTTATATTTCATCTCAACGATTCTTCCACTTTTATTGAACTCTTTTGATGCGTTTCTGTCATTTTAGTTATTGTGCTTTTCATTGCTCAAATTGTCTGGTTCTCCTTGATACTGTCTGCCTCTTTGTCCTCATTTTTTCTTTGTATTATATTGTTTTCTTAATCTCAAAAAATAGGTGATTCCCACTTATTTCAGGTTGCTCTGCAGACACACTTTATTTCTCAGCACGAGGACATATATATCTCATTATATATATATATCTATATATAATACTATATATTATATAATATACTTTTTTTTTTTTTTTTTTCCTGTTTCTCATGCAACTCATAGCTCTGAGTTAGGCTTGAAGCATCTGAAGGAGTGGTCGCCAGAAACTGGGAGAAACACAGAGGAGGAAGGGTGGGAGGAAGTGGAGGAAGAGCAAACCAGTGGAGGAATCACTTCTGGTTTGCCCAGAACAGCTACCCACAGTTGATTTTAAAATGACTGGAGTATGGCGAGACAGCAATGCCCATTACTCTGTGATTGTTACACGTGGCCCACATGTGTTGAATTATAAAAAGGCAGAGACATTGCTCATATTATATAGCAAGCAGAAAGGAAGAATCTACTCTTGTCCCAGTGTTTTCATGTGGGCTTTCTATAAAGGAATATATTCAGTGTTAAATCCAGCTATATGGGCTGGGGAACTCTTTGTGGCTTTCTCAATTAGAAGCTTGCAAGGTTCCTTTTTCAGGAGTTTATAATAGCTTTCTCCCTCTGGTGTCTGTCTTCTGTACTTTTTACTGTTTTGCAACTTGGTCCCACATAATGCTGAGTCGGCCTTGGATTTGCCACATACCTGGGGATGACCTGGCCTCCGGGGACTCCACCTTCTGAGTGCTGGGGTCACAGCTGTGCACCATCATACCCAGATGTGTGGCATGCTCTTGGGTTCTTCAATAGCAATGTGTCCAACTCACCCTTCTTCCTCAGTGGCTGGCAGACACCTAAAGTATCCCAGCTTTCTGCCTGTGCTGTGTCAGGACAAATGGCTGAACAGTGGCTTCCCAGTGGATCCTCCCAGAGCGGGAGAGACGCCCATACAGCCCATGTTTCTGCTCTGTCCTGAGAGGAGCATTTTTGTTTACCTGGCACGCGCCACCTTCTTAGATTCTGGAACTCACCAGGAACCCTTCTGGCCCGTGTACTAGGAAATCACTTCCTGCAAGTGGACAAGGGGTGGACCTGCCATTTTGCCGTCTTAAGATGGTGCCTACAAGCAAACCCAGTCTTACCTGGGCAGACGAGGGCTTATAAAAATGAACACGCTGAGCAATCACTAGTATAAGCAGTAGAAACTACACTGACAGCGAGCCATCCGAACTCAGACCAGTGCTTACTGTCGAATGCCCGGGAACACGCTCGTGTTGTCAGGAATAAGGGATATTAATGATCATACTCATTTTTATCAGGCTTGTGATTTAGGAGAAAATAAAGCAATCTCACCCCGGTGTTTCTAATTAGGTTTCCTGGTCTCCTACATCAGCTTTGTTTTTAGGTTCTTACACAGCCCTGGCAGAATGGCTTCTGAAACCCCCCAAACTCACACTGCCTTACGAAATTCTGACACTGTATACTACATTATGATTGACCTATGTCTAATAGTATCTTGAAGGATGCTGACTTTTGGCTCCTTAGAAACCATGAGTGGGGTGCAGAGGAACCTAACTTTCGCCCCCATGAGCTCCTGACTCCAGATGACTCATGCTAACCCTTTGCTCTGTATTTTCTTATGATACTTTAACTAAAAAAAAAATTTAAAATTTGGGGCCTGGAGAGATGGCTCAGTGGATAAGAGCACTGTCTGCTCTTCTAAAGGTTGTGAGTTCAATTCCCAGCAGCTATACGGTGGCTCATAACCATCTGTACTGGGATCTTATGCCCTCTTCTGGCATGCAGATAGAACACTCATACATAAAATAAATAAATCTTTAAAAAAATTAAAATTCTTCATTTTCCCAAAGTGAACATTTCCACCAAGTCCTTTGCTTTCACCACCTGCAATCACTACTACAAAGTATGCTGGACACAATCCCATACCCTTCACCTTCCACCCTACAGAATCATGGCAGTGAGAAATCAGACCCCAGTCCTTCCTGCTGGCTCACGCTCTTCATGGGTGCTCAGCTCTTGAAGCCCCCCAGCCCGCTTCGGACCCATCTCGCTCCACTTGAGATTATCTAGGTGCACTTGACAAAGACCCCTAAGCAGTTTGCACGCATGTAGGGCTGATCAGAGCCGGGACGTTAGTGTTCACAACCAGTGTCCTTGACTCTCACATGCCGCACCTCATCTCCCTTCCCACTATAGGCTAGTCACAGTCCTGTTTCACACCGGCATCACTTGTTAATAGTTCCGTCCACTTCAGAAGTCTTGTGAAGAGCTGTCATCCCAGGCCTCATGGGATGCTTCAACGAGCACACACTAGCTGTGGTCTTTACATTTTCAAGTTTACTAACCGACCTGTGCAACGAACCAGTTACTAAAAGGCTAAGGAATGGGGGAGGGGGGGGGTCTGTGAACTACTTCTAAAATATGTGTGGCTTAGCAGTGTTCCTCAGGGAAAGGAATTTAACCTTTTTAAAAATATTTTTGAGAATTCCATGTGCACCATGTATTTTGATCATATTCACCACCACTTCTCTAACTCCTGGCTGATCCATCCCCTATCTCTCCTCCGTCTATATATTGTATTTTTAAAAAGTAGCCTACCGAGTCCAATCTGCGCTGCACATACACTCATGGGCGTGGCATCCACAGGAGCCTGACTTACCAGAGGCCACGCTCTAAAAGAAAACTGACTCCTCTCACAGCGGCCATCTCTGACTTGCTTGACCTTGTGCAAACCTAACATTAATAATGCTAATACTAAGGATCTGCCAGAGGTTGACTAAATGAGAGAATTTGGAGGAGTAAGTAGCTTTATGTCTTCAGCCCTCCATCCACCCTGGCTAACACCAGGGCTGTCCAAATGTACTAACGGTAAATGCTTCTAGGCTGGCTGGTTGCCTTCGCCCTGCAAAGGCATCTAACATCAGCATTTCCATAAATATAAAGAAATCACAAAGCACAAGAGAGCCAGACTTATATTAGACTTTGTAAAACAAGGGATAGAAAAGTTGGCGCCAGTGCAAGTATCAGAATGCGTTTTGTAACTGGCTTGGCTTATTACCTGTGTTCTGCAGATTGAGGTGCCAGAGTGGGAGCTGTTTTGTGCAGGTAGCACCTACACACAGACAGGCCTAGAGCGCGCAAGCAATAAAGATTAGGCACTGTCTGCAGCACATAATCCAACAGTACCTGTACCAGTAGTGCAGAAAGTGTCTATGAGAGAGTGCACGTACCAGTATTAGTCAATCAGCACTCTCAGGTTACAAATGCTTTCCTTCATAGCTGGTCCTCAGGCAATTTTGACAGGACTTTACAAACTGATTAACCAGAAGTCTTCCCTTGCCCTCCATAACCACTAAAGGCCACACAAAGGCCTTCCCCAACACTTATTTGTAGAGGGGCAGGACATTAGCTGCAGACTTAATGTCACCATGTTGATGGAAAGTTAACATAATGTAGAGATGTGAAATTAAGCTGGCTGACTATGACAAGTGGCTCTGCTAAGATCCATTTCTCTATCCTCATCAGGCCACGTTTTGGCTTACTGTGTTTGTGCTTTCTCTTATTATGGACGGAATTGTAAAATATATCCCCCCAAGGATGCATTAGAGTGTTCTAGAAAACTGTTTATCAGTTCCCATGACAGAACTGTGAAGCCAGTGTGTTCTCCACTGTTTGGGGATAGATTTATAGGGTAAGTTTACAAGATGCTTATAAGGGTAAAGACCATATGAGGCATCTGATGTACAGAATACACAGTGGGGGTTAAAAAATGACATAAATTATCATTTTCTAATGATCAGAGACTATGAGAGGAACAAAGAATTTTGTTAAAAAACATATGAGCAAACAAGTTATGGGTAAGCAGAGAGAGCCAAATTACTTAAACATTTATTAGTACTTTTTAATACAATGACAACTGTGTATTTCCACTGTGCTAGGCATGAGTAAACAGAGAACTGGGTCACTTGGAGTCTGGTGACTACCAGAAGGCTCTGTCCCTCATGCCTCACTACTCCCATCTACAGACTTGATGCCAACACGCATACCTTCATTTCATTTGAAGGAGAGAAAAAAATAATCTCACCTATCCTATGAGTCATTCAGTCAACAGAAAGGAGAGAGGAAGGACACTTTAGCATACACTGGTAAACTTCTGATGTGCTGGTTTGCTGGATCACAGAAGAGGTGGTTCAAAGTCTCCCAGGTGACTGGGTGGACTTCCTATTCCTATAATTATGCCTCATTCTGTGACCTCAATTCAAAGCTCCTTGAGGATTGTGAGGGAGATAATTCCTAGAAGGAGGCTGTTAGCCACCATTGTAGAGCAATGCGTTCCAGGTTCAAACCATAGCAAACAACAGGACGCGATACTCTGCCCTGAGAACATTTTATTGAAGACCAGCCAGACAAATCCTTTCCAGAGCATTCAGATCTGATCCCAGCAAGTGGGCAATGAGCCTGGGGGTGATTCCTTGATGTCCCCCACACTGAATCCTGTTTACCAGATGTAAACAGTTCTCCTACAGGGCAGCGGTACAGAACACTCGGAAACCTTCTCTGACATGCTTCCGGGCATCGGAAAGGCAATTGGAATTAAGAACAAGAAGTAGGGACTACACCTGAGTCCCAGGAGCATAGGGAGACTATAAACAGATGGTCCTGCTTAGACTATTTCAAAATTAGGCGATAGCAGTAAGGGCAGCATAAAACCACAAACAACCTGACCTACACAGGAGTGTAGTGTTGCAATTCAGCTACTCCGGGAAATGGGAATAAAGAGAAAAATGACCTAGATTCCTCCCTTTTATCTCACTCTATCTACACAGGGGGTTCTGATGTCAAGTGGACGTGCCATGCGTGATGGAAAGGGAACCAGATGAAAGACTGACGGTTGGAATGAAATGAACACCTGAGGGGATCTACGGAAGTGGTCAGGACAACGCTGACATTTTACGTAAGTTAAGGGCGGAAACGTACAAAGGATAAATGCACTGTCTGGCAGGCTCTTAACATTTTACCATCCAGTCTCATACAGAGATTAGCAGTGCTAGCAAGTTTTCTGGAAGCAACCTCCAGAAGGTTTTTAAGTCAAGGAAAAAAACACCTGAGAGAAAAGAACAACAGCAACAGTAGTGCTTCCGAGTACTTAAAAAAAAAAAAAAAATAGTGCTTCCGTACAACGCTGGAGTGGTAACGTTTCTACCCCACAGGGAGGTGTTGGTGTGAGCTTTGCATTCTGCCTGAGTGTGAAAGCCTCAGAAAACTTTCCAAGTTCTTGAGTATAAGTCAACAGTGGCATAAATACTTTGTCAGTGTAATGAGTTTTAAAAGGCTACAGTGAAGACAGAACGCTGAACTGTTGGTGTCGATGGGTCTGCTGATGGATGACAATATGTAGAAGGCAGCTCAGATAGGGATGCGGGTCTTACTCAAAACACTCTTCCTGCTTTGTGTTCCTCCTGAGGCTCCATTAATCAGGATGCTGTGGGAGCATTGTGATAAAGTCTCCTGACTGATCAAAATACTTGTTCTTTTTCTTCTAATAAGTAACTATAGCTGTGCAGGCAGAATATAACAAACCATTAACTAAACCAAATGGGCTTTCCTTTCTAAAGGCAGCCACCTCGACACTCAGATGCTCTTTGCTGTGTTCAGGTCTCAGTTATAAATGCTGGCACCGTCGGTGCACAGCCTTCACCAGGCACACTGTACACACACCTTCCAGCAGCAATTCAGAGGGTGGCAACATACAAGTCCCTGATGTACAGGGGTCAGAGAAGGGGCTGTCCAATCCTTGGGACTGAGTACTGGGCCAATTTTTGGATCGTACTGTGGGAACCCTTAAAAGAGCTAGAAATTTTACCAAAATATTAGCTATTTCAGTGTCAAAGAGAAAATAATGGAATTATTCCTCCTAGCAACCAATACACACTTCATGGGGATTCAATTCCAATAAAAATAGCATGACTAAGAGAGTCAGAAAATAGCATGTTAAATATTCTCAGACCCTGTTGTTTGAAAGCTGGAAAATGTTCCCAGGTCAGTTACAAAGAGTCTGGATAGGGCTCTGAAAATGGAGGGGGGAGGGAGGACCTGAGAAGTCAAAAAGCGTTTGTTCAGGATTTGAAGCACCAGGGAGCCTTCATGTACAAACAAACCTGGCTCCGTGGTCTCAGGATCTGACAGACTGTTGCTCCCGGGACATGCAAAAACTCACCTGGTGCAAGTACGAAGGCTGTAACACCCAGTGCCACCTAAGAATAAGAATTCTGTGTTCTCTTAGAGCTATTGGTTACAGCATCTCCCATTCCACCTGCTTTGTAAGCAGAATTAGATTCTATACTATTTAGTGAAAAGATCAATGGTCAAATCAATTGCCAGAAAGGGATGACATGTGACACTCAAGCACAGTCAGTGAAAAGCAAGTAAAATCTAAGCAAACTTGTGACGGGCAGCCAAAGGTCAGGTGGAATCCTGTCTCAGCAAACAGCTACTTTCCAGATCTTGTATCAATACTGAAGGACAAACACCTTTAAAACAAATATTTCTAAAATGTAACAGAAAACAAGGAACTGTAGTTGGTGGATTAACTTTCAGATCAGAATGGGCATCACCGTGCATCACAACCATTTTAGGTTTTGATAACACTGCTGAAAAACGGTGCCCGTGTACCTCACTTAAAGTGGTATTTCTAGTTCACACAGAAATTAGAAATTGAAAAAATGACATTTAGGTCCCAAGTCTAATCTGTAATTCTTGCAGTTTTCCTTCCTGAAGCATAGGTTACATTCCTATCCTCTTTAATAATCAACCACTTGAGAAAACCCAGTCATAAAACTACTCTGTGTTGGAGGAAAAATACTCACTAGAAGAGACAGAAGGCAACATTCAACAACGGCCATCTACATACACCCCTGTCTATCTGCACTGGGCCTTTTTGGATGCTACTCGGCTATATCCCAGATCTCTCTCTCCTCTTAGTTTTCAAACAAGGTCTCATTAAGTTGCCCACGTTGGTTTTGAACTTGTGGTCCTCCTTCCTCAGTTTCCTCTGTACATGGGATCACACGTTACCAGGCATGGCTTACTACTGAGTTTTAGAAAGCATTTTAAAGAGCACTGACGCATGATTACATTCATAAACTTAAGAGTGCGATTTCCTATAAGTCTATAAATACATGTAAATGGTCACAGAATACTGTACCTGTCATTCCCCCTTCCCTTTGGAAGACAATTAAAATGCCTTTCATGTACATTTTTAAATAAAGGTAAGTAATAAAAGGAAGGTGCCGAACTGTGAAAGAGACATAATGGAAATAAAAACCCAACTATGTCAAGTACAGTTTCATTCTGCTTCCTTCAAAAGCAATGGAAACACGCAGCCCAGAGGAATACACAGAGAGTCACGCTGTAAGCTCAGGAGACATGCGTTCCTTTCAGAGTTCAAATGCAGGGAACTTGGCCTTTGCGGGGACTAACAGGTCAGCCAGGAAATATATTGTTCCAGCCATCCCTAAGGCAAGAGAAAGAAGCACAAGTTACTACACCAGAGGGCTCCATTTCATAAAGTGCCTCATTTCCTTTTTATCACCAACTTTATCCTAAGACATGGGACACATCCTGTAATTCATACACTGTATTCAACATCAGAGGCCCTTAGAGGGCTTCTTGGCTTTACTGTTTTATCCAGCAGGGAGGCAGGAGACAGAACGAAGGCAAACAAGTCCAAGCCACTCACTACCTGTCACTTGGCTAAGTGTGTGTTCCTTCAGCACAGCACTGTGGCCACTCACCTCCCTGAGGCTCTGTGTCTGTGGCTCATCACAGCTACTAACATTACAGTCTGTGGGGGTATGCTTGCTAATTTTCTCTCTCCTCTCTCTCTCTCTCTCCTTTCCTCTCCTCTCCTCCCCCCTTGCTCTTTTAACACAGGGTTTCATGTAGTCCAGGCTGGCCTTAAACTAGCTAAATGGCTGAGGATGACCTTGACTTGCTGATCCTCCTGCCTCTTCTGTCTCCATCCCTTCAATGCTGGGATTATAGCTGAGACTGTGGGTGTGTGCGACATGCCCAGCTTATACAGTGTGAAGGATGGAACTCAGGACTTCGTGTACACTGAGCAAGCACTCTAACAACTAGGCTACATCCCCAGCCTTGCTAACTGATGTGACACATCAGGAAATAAGGCAAGTGTTTAAAAATGGACTATAGAAACCAGTTTGTAGCTACAAGCAGACTTCAAACGCATCATCACCAGGCAGAGTAGCAGCTGATGGTAACAGAAGACATGCCATGTGTGGAAAAACTACCTTCAAAGAGAGAGAAGGGTGTGTCCGGTGTCCTGCATCCGTGCTCGCCATAGTCTAAACACCACTCAGCAAACTGAAAAAGAGACCAAGTTCAGTTGCTGTAGTTGTTTCTTCGGAAATCCTGGGAACTCATGAAATCTGTTACTTTGAAAAATTCCCAAACGACTGAGTCAGAGATAAGGAGCTAATGTTGAGAACCGGGTGGTCTGAAGGCAGGTACAGGGCTGGGGAGGAGTTTAATAAGCGGAGCAAGCCAAAGATCAAAATGACCCTCCCTCTTTCAGCCTTTATTCCCACAGATGTCCAAGCAGAATCTACCCTTTAAAGGAACATTGACCTAACTGAATAGTCCCTGAAGGTTTCCCTTAGAGAACATGTTTGTTAACTCTAAGCTCATGGGCCCAGCCCGCCTCCCAAGGAGCTGCTTCCCCACACACAGCCCAGCTCCTACCTTACAGGCCCTGTACAGGAACTTGACATCTTGTGTGAGGTTGTAGAGCGCCAGGAAGGCATAGGCATTCCCTGCAGCACCATGGCACAGCCCGTAGCCCTTCTTCAGAAGCCCGTACTGCCAGACCACATCGGCACACCGGTAGGCGTCACGCAGGTACTGCTCCTCTCTGAACACCTAGAGTCAAAGGACATATGTGAGTTCCATCATGAGGGGCGTAAGGGAAAATTCTCCAGACAGCTCCTCCTGCCTGAGAAGGCAGGGTGCGGAAGGAAAGGAGACACAACGCAAATAAGGAATGCAGCAACAGAGTGTGTGGTACTGCCAGGGACACAAGCCTAGGCACACCTGGGAAGGGGACTCTCAGCTGAGCAATGTCTCCATCAGACTAGCCTGTGGCCATGTCTGTGGGGTGTTTCCTTGATTGCTGATTGCTGTGGGTGGGCCCAGTCCACTGTGGGCAGTGCCATCCCCAGGCAGGTAGTCCTGGGCAGTGTAAGAAAGCAGGCTGAGCCGGGCAGGGGACGGGCCCTAGTAAACAGCATTCAGTCCGCTTCAGTCTCTTGCCTTGGCTTCCCTTTGTGTTGGACTAACATATATGCCACACCAACCAGGCTGCTTTACTCAGGGTTTTATCACAGCAACAGGGAAGCAAACTAATGGAACTAACTGGGCTTGGGGCTGGAGAGACGCTCTTCCAGAGGACCTGGGTTCAATTCCCAGCATCTTTGTGGCAGCTCACACCTGCCTATAACTCTAAGATCTGACACCCTCACACAGACATTCATACAAACAAAACACCAATGCACACAAGATAAACAAATTATTAAAAGATTGGGCCTGATCTCGTGTGGATGTATGTGCATGTGACTAAACAGCAGTGCCTAGCTGGCCACCTAGTCCCTCACCAAAGAGCACATACCAGCTGCTCGAGTAACTCTGACACCCTTCCCCAATGAGAGTGTCTGTACATACTGGGGAATGGTCTATGAGCTATTATATTTTTGTGTGTATGTGTTCTTCTGTGTGGATGTGTGTGGGTACCTATGAGGCCAAAGGTCCAAGTCAGGTGTTTCTGCTAGTTGCTCTCCACCTTATTTTTCATGATAGGGTCTGTCACTCACCCTGCAGCTCAAGGACTGGGAAATACTAGCTGGCCAGTGAGCTCTCAGGATCTTCCTACCTCCAACTCTGCAGCACCGGGATTACATTTTTAGGCCTATAATTCAGTGGTATTAATTATAGTCATGAAGCCTGACACCCAACATCATTTCCATTTTTATCATTACACATTAAGTGTTAGGCCGTCATTCCCTGTTCTCTACCCTCTTGACCCCTTCTACTTTCTGTGTCTATAATTTGTGTACCCCAGACATGTACTATTGGACATCACCCCATTTAAGTGTAATTTCCTCTTCTGTACTGCATTTCTGGGTGTCTACTTGTTTTGGTTAGCATGTTTTCAAAATATACATTAGAAAGTATACATTAGTATTATAGTAGACATTAGAATTCCATTCCCTTTTATGACCAGATCCTATTCCACCACAGGCACATACCATATCTTGGACCTTCATCTGTTGGTACAGAACAGATGCTTAGATAGTTCTCATGTTTTGACTTAGAGCAGAGCTGTCATGAGTAGTCATGTGAACACATCTCTTTGAATTGTTTTGTATTCATTTATTCATTCTATCTATCTATCTATCTATCTATCTATCTATCTATCTATCTACCTACCTACCTATCAGCATAAGCCCGCCTATCTATCTATCTATCTATCTATCTATCTATCTATCTATCATCGGCATAAACCTAGAGTAGAATTGCTACATCATATGTGAAATGCTTGTTTTTTTTTTTTTTTAAAGGACCAGCAATCTGTTTGCACGGCAGCTGCACCGTTTCACATTCCTGAAGCAACGTGTAAGGATTCTGCTTTCAGTTATGCTTCTAGGGTATTTCTCTTGGCTCTGCCACTTCTGTTATCAGCCTGGCTACTGCGTCAGTGTTATGGAATAGCATCCACTATGGTGGGATGGATGCTATCCCATTTAGCACAACGAATGACCTCAGACCCAACAGTTGGCTCACAATCCGTTAATGATTATGAGAACAGTGTTACCTAACCTTGTTTGCTATGTTTTTTAAAAACTTTCTGTTAAACATGAAAAGACGAGGTACCTTGTAGGCCTGGATGAGCATGTAGATGACCCCGGGGGCACCGTGGCACCAGTGGACAAGCAGATCTCTGGTGTCATCCAAACATGTAGGGAAATTGCCAGAAGGAAACTTCAGCTGGCAGACAAAGTCTACACTGGGCTTCACCAAACTATGTAACTTTCCTTGGCTCACCTGAAGGCTGGGCTTCAAAGGAGAAACAGAGCTATTAGTTCTGCTGAAGAAAAAGACATTCTTAGAACTCAAAATGAGCTTAAAACTTGAAACAAGAAAATCACGCCTAACAGGAAATGTGAAGGCATTAAAAGGCTTCATATCTCTTCCAATTTTTTCATTAGCTAGATATTCTTGTTTTAACCTGTTATGATTTTTACTTTATTTTTTATTAATTCATTTTTAAAATTTTTATTTCATTAATTTATTCAGATTATATCTCCATTGTTATCCCATCACTTGTATCCTCCTGTTCCTCCCTCCCTCCGGCTTTCACCCTATTCCTCCCCTAGGTCTATGCCTGAGGGGGACCTCCTCCGCCACTGTATGGTCACAGGCTATCAAGTCTCATCTTGGTAGCCTGCTTATTCTTTCTCTGAGTGCCACCAGGTCTCCCCACCAAGGGGAAGTGGTCAAATATGGGGCACCAGAGTTCATGTCAGAGTCAGTCCCCACTCTCTACATAACTGTGAAGAATGTCCTGTCCATTGGGTAGATCAGAGTGGGAGTTCGATGTTCACTGCTTGTATTGTCCTTGGTTAGTGCAATAGTTTGAGCAGACTCCCCCGGGTCCCCGATCCACCCATCATGATGTTCTTCTTGTAGGTTTCCAGGACTCTCTGGATCCTACTATTTCACTATTCTCCTATATTTCTTTTATCTAGAGTCCCAATAGGATGTCCTCACAACTATCCCAATCTCCTGGTAAGTGAAGACTTTCATGGGACATGTCTTTTGGGCTGGTGTCCAATTGTAAGTGAGTATATATCATGTAAGTCTTTCTGCTTCTGGGTTAACTCATTCAGTATGATCATTTCTAGTTCCATGCTTTATTATTTTTAAGTAATAGGAAAAAAACATATAATTGAGCCATTAACTAACTCGTAAGGCCTTCTGTATGTGTTATTTCCACTGTTTGTTGTTATGGACGTATTCAGAAGGACTTTTCCTAAGTCAGTGATTGCAAACACGGGTGAAATAGGTGTTTGTCAGGTGCAGAGACACTGACCACTGAGCTCAGCTCCTGCTTTCAGAGTGAGAGGTGGTGGGTGCTGTCTGCAACTGGGAGACCCAAGAACTGCAGTGTGGGTAAACTCCAAACTGGAAACAACTTGTACCCTGACTATTATGATCCTAGGATATAGGTTTATATGGCATGGTATGACGCAGGGCATGTGAATGTCGTTTGAGGTGTAATTTTGTCATTTTCTTTTTGATTCTGGTTTTAATTCACTGCATTGCTCACTCTTTAAAAGACACAAAGGATGGAGCATGCGAGTGAAGGGTGCACAGTCGGGATGGTACAGGAACGATGTGATGCATTGTGTTCTCGGGATTCTGTGTTCTTCAAGACATGTAAAAATAGAACTTTACACAAAGAATACTTATTCAGTAGAAAGTATTAAAACAGAGAGAAATACTTTCCAGGAATTGCCTAAAAATAATACTGTTCAATTTTATGTTGATATGTAGGCACATTCCAAATGGATTTTCAGTACTAAAAACTCTATCATTTTGAATAGATAACAGGCTGGAAATCGAAAAACCAATACTGTGGTTTTCAGATTTCTTATTAGAGTTAACAAAAAGAGTGTAGGCAGATAGCTCTTGACTATCAGATTTAATGACAGGTCAATAAGGCTGCTCATTCAGTAATGTACGGCTTTAACTCACACTGAAAGTCAGGAGTCACAAACTTTCCTTTCATGAAATATTTGAAAGAATTTATATGTAGATCTGGAACTAAGAGTCATCAAGGAAACATTCCAGAACAAGAAATTTAAATCTTGGTTGTCAAAAGTGCTAATTAAACAACTTTAATCCAAAAGTAGAATGAATGAATGAATGAATGGATGGATGATCACTGTTCCAACAAAACAAACAAGCAAATGCAGGGTGACCTCTGACCACAGTTCCCAAACTGTGGCTCTATTCAAAAGCAGCCATGGGTTGAGGGCAAGAAGAACACTGGTTGTTTGTTTTCTTCCAGCCAGATGGTGACATATACTGGACACATGAGGGCAGCACCTTCCTTTACATGACACTGTGCTTTGTAAGGGAGACATGTACCTCTGCTGCCACAAAGGATCCATTTTCTTTTGACATGAAGTCTTATTTGCAAGTGCCAACTGTTCCCTTAAAATGGCCCCCTGAGCTCTCTCTCTGACCTTTCCCAAGCCCAGTTAATTGCAGTGAGTTGTTTGTCTTCAGTCTTTCTAACTTCAGTTGAAGCCTCCCAGTATTGTCAGAGCTTAAGAACTATGGGGCGCAGCAGAGTGTGGTGGCGCACACCTTTAATCCCAACATTCGGGAGGCAGAGGCAGGAGGACCACCGTGAGTTCAAGGCCAGCCTGGTCTACAAAAGCGAGTCCAGGACAGCCAGGACTGTTACACAGAGAAACCTTGTCTCTAAAAACCTTAAAAAAAAAAAAAAAAAAAAAAAACTATGGGGCACAGCACATTCTGCTATTTTTCAAGCAAGTCACATGACATCCACTGGGCAGTCTTCTTGGTGTTACTCTCTTAGTGAGCCTCAGGCAGTGTGTGCTCACTGGTTTTGTTATTATTATTATTGATTTTGTTTTTACTCCTGAAGTTTTGTTTCAGTAGGTTTTCTTTATAATAGGGTGGTTATTTATAACAGGGAATGATACTTGTAACTCAAGGTGTTTTCTGAGAGCAAAGAGCACTTCAGACAGACTTAGAGGTCAAGATCCTGCTCCAGTGGTGCTCAGTGAGTGCACGTTCACCTGAGATCCAAGCACCACCCCCAGGATGCTGTTTTTATGCTTTCACACTTGAAGGTGCACCCTGGTTACTGCCCTCTGTTGAGGTCAGGTGACTGCAAGGAGTGTGACACAGTGACTTACAGAAGGAGACAGTATCAGGATCTGCTCCCCACCCAAGACCTACACGTGTGGGTCCTCTTGTAGCCTCACCTGAAACATCCTTACCTGCATCAGGTAGTAGTAAATTCCCGCCAGGCCATGAGCAGCCCCCACGTAATATTCCTGGTACCACTCGTACATCAGTGGAGATTTCGCTGTGAAGTTTCTCTTTCTAGATAGGGTTTCACCAGAGTTTAAGATTGTTTCACAAATCTACAGGGAGAAAGCCAAGCAAAACAACAGGATGGTTTGACAAAACATGTTCCTGGTGGATCAAGGGACTTTTTGTTAAGAAGTACTGAATTACTGGTAGGGAATCAGATACCACCTTCCACCAGGAAGGACACAGTTCCCTTCAGAGAAGGGGGAATGTTATTCTCCCTAGAATAACAGAGTTGCAGGGAGGACCCTCAGCTATTTTTATTAACACTTTTAAGAATCTACATGTCTTTCTTTTTATTTATTTATTTTTATTTTAGTAATTAATTAATTAATCAATTTATTTATTTATTTATTTATTTATTACATGTCTTTCAAAGAGAATCAAAAGTTCCTCCAGGCACTGAAGGAGAGACTTGTATCTGAGAGATGGCCTCCATGTTGCCCAGAAAGGACCTCTGAACTATCAAACGGAGCAGGATGGCCTTCTGACTCTCACTGCTCATGACAGAGCTTCGCACGGACCAACTGTGAAGCTGTTGGCTCTCTGATTGTGGCTCACCTATAGAGGCTGAACACATGATCTTTCTACATGGGATGTGCTACGTGGAGAGACAGAGTATGGGAGTAGATGCCTAAACCACTCCCAAACCCCACAACACTGTATTTACTACCTGCTGAATATGGCTCTGAGGGATCTTCTCCTCTCCAAAGTTCTTATTGACAAAAAGCAGAGCGAAGATGTAGCCTATGCGGCCGTAGAGCATTTCATTAGGTGCGTGGGGATCAATCTTATTCAGGTGCATGAGCCTAGGAATAGAAACACGCTTCTATGATCATCTGGCAGGGATCAGACACTGACATATAAAGTCTTTCATTAAGCTTGCCTACCTAAAACCACAGTTTTAAAGACTAGCCCATACTGAGTTCACAACGGGACTGGCCAGACACAAGGAGAATGCACAAGGCTACTGAACTCCCCCTGGCTTCTCACATATGCAGACTGTAAGACCTGGGTTAAGCAGCGGGGATGGGAGGAGCTGGCAACTGCTGCCATTACAGCATCAGCCTGGACTAATCGACACTCAGAGCTATTGGCTTTGATCAAGTGCATGTTGCATCCCTCTCATCTACAATGCACCCTGACCGGCCACGAGGTAACTCATGCAAACAGCATAAAGCCCTCTAGCTTTTATATTTAGAGACATCCTTGGCTACAGAGAGAGAGAGAGAGAGAGAGAGAGAGAGAGAGAGAGAGAGAGAGAGAGAGAGAGAGAGAGAGAGAGAGAAAGAGAGAGAGAGAGAAGAGAAAGTGTATGTGTGTATTTATAGATATATGTACATACAAATAAATTTATGTCTAAATATGAATTTAACCCTGCAATATCCTTCATAGCTCTTCCCTATCAAGTACACACAAGACTAGTCCCATTCTTTGTAAGTTGCAAAACAGTATCCTGTCACACTACACATTATAATCTATCAGGGTCTTGCTGATGAATGCAGTGGCGCCATCTCAAAGTTTTTATGGGTTCTGTTTCCAATTAAGCAGCAGCGAGCAGACTCCACCTTTCCCTCTCCCATTAAACACAGCTCTAACAGCCCAGACAGAATACACCAGCTGGCTATGTGAGGACTTTGAAAAGGAAATAGCAGCAGATAGGTGGGGCAGACTCTGAGAAATAGTAGACTGTAGGGTTTTTTCCCTTCCAATATTCCCCTGGCCTGAGCTCAGTATGGCGCAAAACATGGGAGTGGGTACCAGGGGGATGAAAATGACTCCTGAAGGAGTTCTGTCTCAGGGATGAAGAGGGAAGGGGAGTCCTGAGTAAAGGACTAGAGGGTGAAGCCCTGCTTCCCTCGCTGTGGCTTACTCCTGGGGAACAGGCATCTCAAGCCTCAAGCAGAAGCCACTGTAACGGGAACCCACAGGACCTGAAACTGTGAGGGAGAGAACGCTCCTCAGAGACTAGCGGCACTGTGGTTCCATGGGAGGGGGACACCCTGCTCACCTAACTTCTGTGTCACTCGGCCCAGAAGCAAGCGCGTGATGAAACAAATACCACTGGGCAACCAGGCCCCAGGCAGCGGAAGTAGGGGAAGAAGACCCCAGGAGAGGTATGCTTAAAGAAAACCCACAGAGAGGTAGCCTCAACTCTGAGAATGAGTTCGTGTGAGGTTTTTGTTTTGTTTTCTTCTGTTGAGCAGTGAATCTCCCTGTTGTTTTAGAATTTTTAATCACATCAGGTTTTGAAAACACACCTCAATTTTCTCTAAATTGTTTATGAACTTCAATGTAATCCCATTTAAGTTATCAAACATTTTAATTTTGGTCAGGACTTGACAAAATATTAGTATAAAAGGCCCAGGGACTTTCTGGAAAATCAAATGTTATTTGGTATTTTACAATATGCCAGGCATAACATTTCATCTCTGTTCTTCTATAAGAATGAATCTTGATGTTAAAATTCTCTGATTTGTTGTCAGAACAGAAACTCCCCTTTGGACCGGCAGCAGAGTGTGCAGACATTTCTAATTGATTTCACACTCAGCTGGTTGAACAGCATTTACAGGGTTACAACTCACATGGGGTAAACAGTTGTATTGGAATCAGTAGCCAAAGGGACTCAACACTTGTTATCAAAACCCACACCAAGAACTTGCTAACAGAAGCAGTGAGGAGTGTGAGGAAGGTGGGATGAGCTGAGAGGGCTGCAGGTGTGGGCACAGCCTTCCTCAGTCTTTATCACTTACTCTAGGGGGTGGTATGGCTTTCTCTGGGCTACAAGAGCAGTTTCGGAAACTATCATATGTGTACTTCTTCCTAGTAAGTGTTTGCCCATGTGGTAGACCTAGGCCATGGGCCATGCTTTTATCAGGGTGCAGCTAAAATGTTATGGATACAGCCATATGGATACATACAGATACACAGGATATAGCCACAATCCCTAGAGGCCAGCGATATTTACCGAGATCAAGAACACAAGAATCCCAGTCACATAAAACTGTATCAGCTGCTCCAGCAGGCCAGACGCACATCTACACATACAGTAGAGAGGCTATAGTTAGACAGATGAGCATCTGTGAGAAGGAAAAGACTTCTTTCCCATCCCCTTCCCTGCCGCTTCTGTCACCTACGGGGAGGGAAAGGCACACTTGGTGTCTGAAATGAAAAGGACCTGCTCCTGTAGCCACACTGAGATGATTTTGTGACTAAGACAGCTGACAAATATACAACAAATGCTGAGGAAAAGTATAAAGAACGTCTGTTTTTAAAAATTAAACAAAATTTTAAATTAGATTTATTGATTTTATTTTATATGTATGTTTCTTTTGAATTATGCACGTGCACCCTACTTGTGCCTGGTACCTGCAGTGGTCAGAAGAAGAATGGGATCCCCTGGAACTGGAGTTAGGGAGATTGTGAGCCACCACGTGGATGCTGGGAATTGAACCCTGGTCCTGTGCAAGAACAACCTGTGCTCTGCTTTTAGTACGGCACCTTCTCTCCATTTCTGGAATAAAGGATATCTTATGCATGTTTGCTCCTTGGTACAAAAAAAAGGGGGGGGGGCGCTTAAAAAAGAACAGCATGGTGCAAGTAATTAAAGCACTTCGAATTAGCAAAATATATAAATGCTAGCTCGTATTTTCTCTTTATTCCCTTTCACAATTATAGGAAATAAACTCACAGTGAAGTGGTATCCCAGGGCTAGGGTCACCACAGCCAGATGTTTCTGTTTTCTTATAATACTGTTTAAGCTTTGCTCAATGCCAACAGGGCTGTGTGAGTCACAGATCAGGGGTTATGTCACTTTTCACTTCTCATCCCACTCTGCCATCTCACTGTTGCAGGGCTAGGGAAGAGCCCAGTGTTGTGGGCAATATGGTCAAGTGCTCACCCTCCCAGGTACATCCTCCCCCTCCACTTTTTCTTGTGTTTCTTAAGGAAAACATATAAATATATAATTATAGTCAAGGTCAGTCCCGGTGGCAACAAACTAAAAAAAAATGACATAGCACTTTTTGGGTTCTGAATCAGGTTAATACTATAAATACTGGCACTGATGTAGCCGTATGGCGCGCCACACAGTTTTACTGTAAGCTATTTCCAGGGATCTGTTTTACATGCCTGGTGATTCGACAATTTTGGTTCAGTAAGTTTTCAGTATATACCTATGCAGGTCTTTGAGTAGCACAAATAACTGGCACATTAACTCTAAATCAGTTTTTGATTCTATAAAGGATGCTATGCAGACTTTTCTGCCTTGTTTTTCTCCTATGACCCATGCGAGTGACTAGGCAACTCAAGGCTCTTCAGGGAATAAGAGGCTTCATAGGAGCTGAGCAAGCAGGCACACTCTATCCCTTAGCCCCGAGAGGAGCGGCAGGATCAGTGCCTGCTCATCCCAGGCTATACAAGTCTCCTTCTTTAAAATAAGTTCACAGTAACAGTAGACTTTACACAGGGGAGTCCTCAGAGCTCGGAGGTACTTCTGAGAGGGCAGATCTGGGAGGGCAATCTACATGCCCCAGGCAGAGGAGCTTGGTCAGATCCTCATTTTCAGAAGAACATAAAAACATTTGCTAAGAAAACCATATTTCTTCCCCTCATGACAGAACTTGTATCTGAGTAACACTGGGGTCAAGAAAACAGACCTGTAGGCTACACACAGACTGAGCTGCCACAGGGGCCAGAGCACGCACCTCAAGGTCAGATCAGAACACCGGACCAGGTTTAAATACAAATGTATCAATTCTACAGACTTTGGAAAGGAAAACGAACTTGATTTACTTCTGCAAAGTGACCAAAGGAACTATTCAAAAAGGAAGACTTCACTGTCACTTCTGCCCTAGGAAGAATATTTTGAACGATTACTGCATTCAGTCCAGTGAAGATCCTACCAAAACAGAATTGAACCACTGATTACAAAAATGCCAGTGTTCTCACCTGCACTGCCACTAGGTGGCGATATACTATTAACATTATAAAACCAAATTCATTTCTGCCCTAGGGTTGGTCATAACAGCATATAGGAACACAGTTTAAATTCTTACAGACACAAAAGATTTCAGTCTTATAATGAAAGTGGTATATTTCTTTTCTGGATCAGAATTCAGATTATCAGTGCTTACTAGTTGGTTCTGATACTAAGGGTAGGGCTTGAAGCCATGCGCGGCTCATGCTACATTCTTGAGATAAAGTAATGAGGATATTTTATGTCTTTTTGGAAACTCCCAAACCCACCAGTGTAGTTCTGTGGCTCCGTTTTTCTGTGTGGATAGACTGACATTAATAGCAACAAGGTTTTAGAAGAGACCACCAAGTCAGTGACTGCTGCCACTGGAGGAAGAATAAAGACCCTGAAAGACAAGACCGCTCTGCGAGGCACCTGCTGGCACTTCCCAGGGTGTTAATGGAGCTTTCTGTCTTGGATTATGTCAAAAGACTTAAAATGGTTTTTTAAAATTCCTTTTCTGATTTATCACACTTCCACACACATCTCATTCTCTGTTCAAAAAGCCATAGCTCCTCGAGCTACAGGTATTATTTACAGACAGCAGAGAAAGCCAGTGAGAGATCCTGTCACTCAACCAGGCCCTTTGCAATAGTACAACATGGCCATTGTAGTCACTGACTCTCCCACCCCCTCCCACGCCCTCCACCCCTGCGGGAAGTTAGAGGCCTCCAATCTCCATTAGTGCAAGGCCCTGACACCCTCAGAGGGGCCATCTGCTCTGGAAGCTAAAGACCCCCAGAGGCAAGGTTAGGAACTAAAATCTAAAGGAAACTCATCTCTATAGGTTCTAATTTCTTCATATAAACATTATATATATATATTATAACGTAACATATATATTATTATTAAAGGCATGTTTATTCTTTCATACTCAAAATTCTGATTCTGAGTGAGTGCCTACTACCCAAGAACATGCTAGAAAGGTAAACGGGATGGTGTGGCCAGTGGGCACAACAAAGCCACTGCTGAAGAAAATGAGTGTGTGATGCTCCCAGGCCCCCAGAAGATGTGACACCAGGAAGATGGTTCATTAAAAAGCAAACTAAGCAAGCACGCTGATTCAACACCTGGTGATATAAAACAATTCTGCATTTCTAGAAACTGAACTAAAGGAATTTCTGTCACCACAAGGGAGGAGATGTAGGTGAAGCGAGCACTGCAATTCCCAGCAGTGCTCAAGAAATAAAGAAGCTAGGCAGTCAAAGCCGTGGCCACAAACAGCACATTTCCCTTTCACAGCCACATGCGCATACATATGGGAGTATAGAAGTAACCATACAGACAGAGAAACACACACACACACACACACACACTCAGAGACAGACACACATACACAGACACACCCACAGACAGAAACACACAGACACACAGACACACACACAGAAACATATACACACACAGATACACACACAGACACACACAGACACAGACACACACACACACACACCCCTTTTGTTTTGAGACAATCTTACTCTGTAGACCAGGCTGGCCTTGAACTTGTAGAAATCTGGAAACCACAATGCCTGATCTCACATTCTGTGTTTTAATTGTACATGACAAGCGTTATGGCCATAAATAAAATGTTCTTGAAGTGTCATAATTTTTTAAAAATACATGAATCACAAAAGATATTTATAAGCAATGCATCAAATAAACAAAAAACAGGTCTTAGCTTACTCATCTGAGTATTTTAGTTTTTTAACAATGCACATGTTATCATTCCCCTGAAAGTGTTTCAGGTCCTTAGGATGTGAGAAAAGGCTGACTGCACGTGACAAGCAAACCAACCCCTGTGACCTAGCTCCACACATGAGCTCCTGGAGACTATGTGCAGACTGGGAGTGGTGTGCATTTAATTCTGCATAGCCAGTATTGAGCACACACCCCATCAATCTCAACACCGTGTTTCCACCGAATACCATTACAATTCTTAACAAAGAAGATTACCACTTGGCCACTGTGTTTCAGGGAAGGTGACTGTGTGTGTGACATACGGAAACCACTATAATGTACCTGACGGTAATCCAGAGTGACACTGAAGAAAACCATCTGAGGGCTCTCAAGTACTCACTGGTATTACACTGGTGGTGCAACACCTAACACATGAGGAAGGCAGTGTCCGTGCTTCAGACTTCAGTTGTCCTACATCAGTCAACCGCTGTGGGAGGAGCTCAGTCTACTCAGACCCGTAGAGAACTTATTGCTTTGTGTCATCTACCACTCTGGTCACGCTTGGTGACAGTTTTTAGAATTTGTATTTTAATCTTATTTTTTGTGAAACCCATGAGTTTAATGAAAATTACCTTTCTTCTGGCTAGGCAGGAGCATGGGCCTGATTGTCCCAAATGCATGGGCATCTTATCAGTTGCTGTCCCCTGCCCTCAGCAGCCGCTGACTGCTGAGGAGATGCTCAGGGCTGGCATGGCCTGTGAGTCTCTCCCCTCTCCACTAAGGGATGCTGCTGGTAAGGCCAATGTTGTATGGGTCTCCTGAGAGGTCAAGAGAGCAATGGCCTTTCCTCACGCTTTCACATTCTCTCCAGCTATCTTAGCCGCCCTGAGAATGGAGGGGCGATGTGATGTCCTAAGGTTAAGTCCTCAACAAGAGCTTATTTCATTGCTTACATCAGTTATGAGTCTCCACAGTGACCGCCATCCAGTGCAAAAGAAGCTTCTCTGACAAAAACTGACAATAGCACCCAACTGTGGGCATCAGCATAAATATTTACAAGGTAATCTGACAGGCGCATCCTGTCCTGTTGGCAAAAACAACAGCAGTAGCTTCCCCCACACAGCACTCAACCTCCTCAGCCGCGGGCTTTTGACCAGGCTTACAGCATCAGACGTGAACTACCTCCTGGTGAGTGGGCCCCAAATCAGCCAGAAAACAGTTGGTTTCCCCTGTTGCACTACTGGTCCTGCACATCTTGCTCTGTGGGTCAGTAGTACCACCTGCAGGGTTCACAGCTGTGTATGACTGTAATGGCGTCCCCCAGAAGTCTGCACAGCCTCTCCCAGCAGTATGAGGGCTGGAAAGCATGGAGAAAGCTTGTGTGGTTTTATGGTAAACAATTCTTTGCCATAGGGTTTTTGCTCCCCCCCCCCCTATACACATTAGATAATGTAGCTTTTCATTTGAAGTTAGACTATAAATTTGTGGCTTCTGACAGATGTAAAGTTATTTTTAAAAATATCAGTGCAGAAAATGACATTATATTGGTCCATATAATGTTACAGGTAGAGCAAAAGATGCTTTTGCTTCCCTTCTGCAGTTATAATTTCCAGTAGGAAAAAAATACTTGTTATAATGAGAAAGTACCTTATATGGGACAAAATTTGGGGAGAATGGAGAACTTCCGTGTGTGTCCATACCTATACAAGTTATAGATACATTAAGCAATGCAGGTATGAATAATTCTATCTTTGTAGAATAATCATAAATCAATAGTTCAAAGAGCCTGTTGATGAACTACACACACAGACCAGAGTTACTGTTAGGCATCCATGAGATTGGTTCTGGCACCCTCCAAAGATACTAAAATATAGTGGCATTTGCATCTGTCATATGAAATGGGGATTGGTATGCAACCCGTGAACACCTTCACTTACGCTTTGAAGCATCTCTGTTATGCCTGAAGAACTCTGTAAACAGTCCCATTGTTTAGGGAATAACAGCATAAACTTCTCGTCCAACACATTCGGCTGAGTCTATGGATGTAAACTCATGGATTTGGAAGGACAACGTGCATCATGAAGGAATTCCTCAACAAAGCAACTTGATACTTATGCATTTCTAGCAGCAATTATAGGAAAGAAGAGCGAGAATATAAAAGGCACAGATGACTCTGGGATGACCACAGTGCTGGAAGTGCAACTCTCCCTGCTGCCATAGGTTCCCCCTGAGCAAATGAAAAAGTCCTCCAGGGAGTTGCATGCCAGCCCAACTTCTTATGAGTTCAAGAGTGCGCAATAACGTCTTCAAAGCACGACTACAGGTGTGTCCCCAGCCCAGCTAGAAAGGTATTAGTCTGGAATTAGTTTTTGGTCTCTGGCTTACGAGAAGAGACCCACTTCCTTTTCAAATGCTGACTCGGGACAGTAGCATGAATTAGTCATCCCATGATCAAGGCTTTGATCTGAGGGAACTGATGTTAACCTGCACCATGCCAGTGCCCTTCTACCTTATATTAAGAATTACAAGGCTACTCCTTAGCCATAAGAGGAGTGTGAGAATGGACTAAACACAGGAGGAAGATTTGCCTGCTGAGAGCAAAGCAAACTCAGTAGAATGTTCTTTTGTGAACATGTGCAGAACCCTAACGATGTGGAGGTTAACAGTCCTCACAAACAAACATGATTACCGTGTGATGCAATCCTCCGCCTGCTTCTCACTGTTCATCTTGTGGTAGAGCACAGCGGCCACAGCCAGGGGGCCCGCGTCGCCGCACAGGAAGGTGATGGACCGTCGGCTCAAGCAGTTGAGGCTTTGCTTTACGTAGCTGTGTGCCATCTGCAGGTAGGCAGGGTCGCCAAACACATCGTGGAGGTGCAAGTAGAGCAGAGCGATGCCTGCAATGCAAGCACACACACAGAGATGAGGGCAGGCAGCTTGTGGTGTTCTGCTGTGTCAGCCACTCGTCTGGGTTGGGTTTTAGACGCTATGTGAAGTCATCTGCGATTTCAGGTGACTGTCCCTCTAGCCTCAGCTCTAGTCACTGCGAGGCAGCTCTAAGGATAAGGCAGAAGGAGTCACTTATTTGTCTTAGCAGTCCTCACTGTTCAACTTCTGTTACGTAATAAAGACTTTTCCAAGCCAGAGACACATGGATGAACTGAGCATTACTAATGGTTTTTGGTAGGTGGCTATTTTGTTAATAATGAACACAAAATGCGATCCTTGTGATATAAAGCAATTCAAAGTAAGGGTGAAAAAAACCTAGCTTTTTTTAAAAAGGCAATTTTCTGTGTGTGAGAAGCTAGTTCATGTCACCAACCCTACACTCTGGTTCCCTTGTAGGCAGGGATTGGACATTTGAGAAAATACACTCAAGTCTTCTAATATTTTTTCTTGTCAGGGACCCTCCCCCCACACCCTTCGCTACTTTGGAGATTAACATAAGAGCTTGGAGGGTCTTTGCCATGGTCCCTGCTTGCTTTGTACCTGACCTCCCTTAAAGCCTATGGAGTAACTGAGGCTGTGGCTGCAAATCCTTATTACAAGTGCCTGTGGCAGGAGACAGAGCTCCCCCTCTGAAGGCAGCTCAGTGAGAAGCAGCTGGAGACACGGAGAAAGGAGTCTGTCTGCCTCAAGCATTTCCAGAAACAGTTTTTCCTGTAGAGTACATTTTCCATCTCATTTACCATTTTTAGAAGACACAGCCTATGTTTAAATCTAAATTAATAGAGCCAATCTGGTCATGGATTTCAATGCAGCAAAAATGCAGTCTGCAGAATTACTTTCCACTGTACTGAGGACAACTTTAAATTCATATACTTTTCTCATTTTGCATGGGTAATCTCCAAAGCTTTGTGTTACAGACAATTCAATTTCACGTGTGTATTAAGGCCAAATTTTCATTTCCCACCAAAGTTAATAACCTTGTCCGCTCTTTCAAAGTGGCACGGTGTTAGTGATTCCAAACGTTGATGAGCAGATGGAACGATGCTCAAGGTTTGCAGACAAGTGTACAGAACCACGTATGTGGGGAGGGGAAAAAAAATCTCCTTTTCACAAATGATCAACATCAAGGGCTCCTTCCAGAATTACCTCCTTAACGGCTTCACCGCCGCCCACGTCACGTGCCTGCTGGCAATCCACTTAAACTGCTGCCCTTCCACTCTCCCTCCCGTTCCCACTGCTGCTGCAATCCCCCTAATTAAGTGATGTTAGCGCCAAAGCCAGATAATGACATAGCCTGTATCTGAGGAAATGAAAAGTGATTAAATACAAGGCCAGTGTTGTTTTCCTTTTTGGATGCTTCTCTCATGATCGAGAATTCCTTTTGTCTTAAAGAGCTAACAAACAAAACCTATTATGCCTCACAATGATAAGACCCGGTGCATTCCTCATGGAAACCAGGGACTCTCTCCTTTGGCTCTTCTCTGATCAGCACAGTTACCTTCTAGAGTTTCCTGAATTTCATGGGCCCAGGTTCCGGTTCCCCTCCTCCCTGTATCCTGGGCCCTGGTGTCATATTTCCATTAGGCAGTCTGTTCCCTGAGTGAGTGGGCTCCTCCTGAACAAAGCATTGTGGACGGAAAGAGCTATAAGTGCTGGATTCTACTGCCAACCTGGACCTACTTACAATCCAGAATGGGTCAGGAGAATAGACAGAAGGCTTAAGTAAGAGATATTTCATTTTTCATCAACATGTTTAAATTCAACAATAGAAAAAGTGGGGAAGTGTAGAAAACCTGCAGCTGAATGTCTTGGGCCAAAGGCTCATATCCCCCAACCTTGATATTACACACACACACACACACACACACAGAGAGAGAGAGAGAGAGAGAGAGAGAGAGAGAGAGAGAGAGAGAGAGGAGGAGAGGAGAGAGGAGGAGATGAGAGAGAGAGAGAGAGAGAGAGAGAGAGAGAGAGAGCGAGCGCGAGAGCGAGCGCAGGCAAGGTGGGAAATGAAGCTGCAGCGTGTGGTCCTGATGGTGAAGGCACAGGTCTGGCCGCAGCTGCTCACTGGAAGTCACAGAGCACTGCAAGGCTGAGCATACATCCTCGGCTCCCTTCCGAGGCCCACTCCTGCCTTCCAGAGGCAGACACCGTCATGAGTTCACCTATTTGTTTGACTGTCTGCCTCTAAATTTGTAAGAAAAAGCCTAGATGTTATTTGTTAGTTCTTTCCATATTCCCATCTGGAATATGAATATTTACCTCTTGTAACAGAGACATAGAAGTGGTTCTGTAAATGTACACTCATTTTCCCCCACCGACCAGACCCTAGATTTCAAGGTGGAATCAACCTGCAGCAGGAGGAAGCCCTGGCTAAGCTCTCATCATGAGTACGTATCCTTCCTCCTACCTTCTTCCTGTCTGGGATGCAGAAGTGATGGCATGTCAGGCAGTGACTGTAGCCCACACACTGGGAACTCTATTAGGATGCTGGTGCCGCTAGGAGATCGTGGTCTAGTGCCCTGAGACCTCAGATCCCACTGCACTAGACCCCTGCTGTCTACTAATACAAGAGAGAGAATGTCAGTCTTATTTAAGTGCAGTGCCACAATGCTGGGAAGACAAGTCCTAGGGTACAGAGCTCTTCCCAAAGCTAGAGAGGTAGCAAAGCTGGGTCTCAGGCTCAGCCAGTTGATGGTGGTTTCATTTGAAATACATCCTTTTAAGCAGGAGAACAGCATAATTTTAAAAAAGTCATTATAGCTGCCCTGTATGGGTTGGAACAGCAGATGCTCAAGGGTAGGTAGCAGATGCTCAAGAATACGAGTGAGGCAGGTACAGGGCAAGAGGTAGACTAGAGACGCGGTGAGAACGAGCCTGCCTGGGAGGTAAATCAACAGGGCTTGGTGACTGCTAAGTGGCAGGCAGATAAAATGATGGCTCCTGGATGTCCCAGTTCCACAGCTTCATGCGCACCACCAACATGGCAGCACAGGCAAACGCCAGGTTCTCAAGGGAAGACTGCCACTGTGCCCATGGAGAAACACATCTTTAAATACATCACTAGTCCTCTGTGCATTCCCGGCCAGCCTACCTACAAATCAGTCCAGGACAGCCAGGCTACACAGAGAAACCCTGTCTCAAAACAAAACAACAACAAGAACCCCAAAACATTGCTGGTCTTTAAAGGGCACTTAATTTCAGGAGGAAAATACTTGTGTGATTACACCACAATTGGGCAGAGGCTCAGTGATTGACAGAGCTGCATCTGTTAATATTTAAATCCATCACAGAGTAAGACAGCAGCCATTTTAATTAAGTGTGTTCTTTGGTTTGCACCAGAACATGAAGTTCCTTTGTACCCTATTTGCTAAGCAAAAACTATAAAACAGAGATATACTTTCTTCTTCTATCTCTTAACATTTTTGGACCATCCCAGAAAATATTTAAATGTGACTTAAGTTTTGATTACACTTAATTGTAAAATTAAGCTCCACCTATTTTTTTCTATGTTAGAAGTATTTTATTTAAAAATACAAAAGCTGTCTTTTCATGAATCCAGATAAATTTTGACATTTTCATGAACACAACACTTTTAAAAGTCTTGAAACCTATACTATATTTGTCTCAGTGTGTGTATGTCGCAGGGCACACACGTGGAGGTCAGATGGTAACTAATGGACATCTGATCTCTCCTGCAAAGTGTAATTAGACAACATTTATTTATGAATCCTATAGCCAGAAAATGTGATCAGTAAGCATTTGGGAAGCATCTTAACTCTGTGTTACCTGTATTCCCCAATGGCTCCCAACGTGAGTCAGGCGCAGCAAACTGACTTGCCAGTCTTTGTGGTCTGGGAGGCCAGAGAAACTGAGGCACGTGACATTAGCACTCTGGAGACCTCCTCGCTCACCCTGGTCCTATGGCATCTGATGCTAGCCTCTGCTTTACAGCCACAGACACTTCAGTTCATTAAACAGGAAGCAAACTTGCCGTTCCATCCCTACATTCAAATGTTCAATGTTTCGCCAGTGGCTGCCGCAGTGACAGCAAACTACCATTTCCACTGAGGCAAATGTCCTTACGTGACTGCTCCGAGGAGCTTGGAAGCGTTCCTCTGCATTAAGCAGCTGAGGATGTCTGGGGCTGCCTTAAACTCACCCTGTAAATGCGGCTTCGAAACGTTTGTAACTCATTTACTTTAATAAAACAAAACAAAACAAAACCCTGTGAAGCCAAAGACTTGTGTAAGAGCCATCAACCCTGGCTTGCTCGGCTGTTTCTTTCCAGAGCTGCCACTCTGGGGAGGGAGGGCCAACTGTTCAGGGACACTTCTAAATCTGCAATTTCCTTACTCAGCTGCTGATCCTCAGCAGCGCTGTAAATACAGCCAGCTGTTGGGAAGTAATTAATACTAAGCCTTTACATTTCTGGGAGATCATTAGTTCTATTCTTCTTGACCAATCAAGACCTCACTGTGTCTCAAATCCAAATATGTCTCTGTGATGCTAGAGGCTACTTCATTTACTCAACAACCAGTTGGCAGTGGAAACTTTGCCAGAGGATGTCAGCCCCTTGCAGGCCAGGGTCTCTCACAGACACAGGAGCTACGGCAGGAATAAGGTAAGAGTGTAGACTGTTAGGGAGCTGCCAGAGGTGGTCCACTAGCACTCAGTAGTTTGGAGAGTCAAGATAATTACTAACGGGAAGAGGAGGAAGAATTCCAATCTAAGGTCAAACTCTTCCTTTATTGAAGCTTTAAAAGCTCACCATCAATTACTATTTTTTTCTTCCTTCCATATTGGGGGAAGAAAAATGAAAACTCCTAATGAACTTCCATTAACCTGACCACCTGCCTTTCTGTATCAAGTTGGTGCTTTCTACTTAATTTCAGAATTGTTCCTCAATCTTAGGTGTCAATGACTGGGCATGTGCACATGTCTCATCAACAGAATTAGCTGCCATTAGGGCAGTAGCTTCTTGCTGGGGATGACTTTACTGTACACAGCTCTACCCATCCACCCTGGCTGTCAGTGCAACCCCCATGGTGGTGTCTATTCAGCTGTGAGTTGTAGCTGCCCACTGTGGGTTGCTGGCTGCACAAGCCCCTCTGAGCGCGTCACACAGGGAATGGGGGAGGAAAGCGGACCATGATCCTGCATCTTCTGCTTAATACTAGCCCAAGCAGACAGTAGCAAAAGAGGCCCAATGGGCCCTTCCAACATGGCTTTTTTTTCCCTTTTAGCTATTTGCACAACTGCCATGCAACTGTGGAACCAGGCTTGAAGAACAAAGGAAACATTACGTGGTCTTCTTTTTCCTCAGTGTCCGGCACCCCTCCGTTTCATAAGTAAAGATCAAATACAGAAGTCCTGTTAGTCTTTTACTGGCATAACGGGTGATAGATAAGCTAAAGTGGGCTCTTCACGCTGGGGTCGACGACTGCCTCTGCCCTTCCTAGCTGTGCGAACCCTTGCTAAGCCTCGCTAAGCTAAGCCTGAGCACTCTTGCTTCTCTATAGGACCACCGAGTAACGTAGCTTACAGGAACAGTTCCTGGCTATTGACACTGACTTAAGTGTCCAATCCCATTAGGCAGTGGACATCACTGGATGTTAACTCGCTTTATTCCAGCTCAGATCTCTCACTTGAGGGGTGAGGGCAGAGGGGACCAGCCTCTCCCTGTCCCCACAGTTCAGCACCTCCCCTCCCTCTGATCTGTGAGGACTGAGGAGTGTTCTTAGATAGAAGCTGCCTGGCTTCCAGGAGCCCCCTGGAGTCCCCTGTCCTCCTCTGTTCCTGCCTTCCTGTTTAGCAGGCAGCATGCTCGCTCACCCAGGCCTATCAGGTGTTCTTGGAGTCTGGGGGTATAGGCCAAGGGGTGAGAGAATGTGAGGCCCCAACTCTCGGCTCTTTACCAGCTTCGAAGCAGATATGGCAAAACTTGTCAGCTAATCCCTGAATCCCTATCTCAGCTGGACCAGAGTGGAAGGTGATGAACTGAATCACATCCTAACAGACACGAGCTGAACTGAATTTTCATCCTTTTTCCCTCGCACCTAATTTTAAGCAATTCTTTTGGGTTAAACAGGTAGTGGCAAAGAACATCAATGCAGATGTGCTCCCTTTAAACATTCCTTTTTCAAATATTTTTATTAAACACCGACTACGCACATGACATTATGCTGAGTAGAAGTTATTTAAAATGGGAATGACAGGCCCTGTTGCAGCCTTTTTGGTCTCTTGTAAAGGCCACTGCCTATGTCACTCTGCTCTCCTTTCTACTATTTCTTCTTTGTATGTGTGTATGCATGTTTATATATGTGTGCATGCATATATATGTGTATATGTGTGTGTGTGTGTGTGTGCACGCGCACACACACGCATGTAGATCCAAGGCTGCTGTCAGGAAGGAGTCTTTCTCAACTACTCTCAACCTTACTCATTTAGCCAGGGCCTCTTTTTAAAAAATATTTATTTATTTTTCTTCCCCGAGACAGGGTTTCTCTGTGTAGCCTTGGCTGTCCTGGATTAGCTTTGTAGACCAGGCTGGCCTTGAACTCACGGAGATTCCCCTGCCTCTACCTCCCTGAATGCTGGGTATGCCACTGCACCCGGCTGTTCTGGGGAATCTTGTGTCCACATTCAGAATGCTGGAATACTCCAGGTAGCCGCCACACCAGCTCAGAATTTACATGGGTGCTAGGGACCTCTCCACTGCTTCTCATCCTTCAATGGCGAACACTTGACTCAGGCGAGCCATCTCCTCAGTTCCCCTTCTACCATTTATTCTTGTGTGGTTACAAACACTAACGTCTGCTCTCTGTGCTTCACCTGAGCACACTCTGCACATCTCAAGCCTGCACTTGTTTCAAACTTGTGCCTTACTGAGATAACCCAGAGTACAACGGCATCAACATTATATGCTTTGATGTACGACAGCTCAGAAACGGATCAGGCAACACTCCTGGCGTAGTTACCTGCCCAGTGGTTGCTAAGAAGGACTCCAGTGAACCCAGTGTCCATCCCCGTCCAATGGCAGTGGCTTGGAGGGACGGGTGCTTCTCATGAAGGTGAAGGGGACACCTGCTCAGGGCTCAAATTAGACAGTAAAATGCTGTTGCTGGTACAGAAGCTTCTTATAAGAAGAGCTCAAATAGCAAAGAGAAGACAACTGGCCAGAATGGTTTCTTTCAAGTAAATCTAGTGTCCACGGTAGCTGAGCTCCACACACTAACGTGGCAGCTAACAGCTATACATGTGGCAGATCAGAGGACGGCATCTTGAAACACTAACGACCTGCAGTTGGAGCCCTAAGTTAATATTACTCTAGGGACCACGCTGCAGCTCGTCTTATTTAAAACGTTATCTAATACTCGAGAAGAGGACGGGCATGCCAATCTTAGCCTCATTAACTTCCTGAGCTGCCTAACAGGAGCTTTGTTCATGCCTTTCCGAGCTGGGCCCCTTGAGCCCTCGGAGCGCATCGTTTTTCTCATTTAAAGTGTAAGCTGATCAGCTTTTCTCCGAGGAGCCAGCGGAGTGAAGAGCAGGGAAAAGTGACATTACATGGAGGCTAGCACTTCTCCTCATGCTTCCTAAAGACACCGAGAGATCAGCCCCCCTTGGGTTTATTTAACCCTCTGCTGCTATCTGTCAGAGAAGCAGTGTTTTACAGTAAACACTTACTCTTAACACAGTGACACTCCCCTGGCCACCAGCCCTTTATAGCAAGGGCTCTGTACTAGTCTTGTGTGTCTTCAACTCTAGACACCATTGTAAGATCTACGGTCTACCCTAGAACAAAAGGCAGCCCAGCCCAGTGCCAGGTAGCTCTACGGCCTGTGGAGAGTCCTAGACTCACTGTTCCCACCATAGAGGCAGCAGCTGGCCGCAGATTTGGTTGTAGGGCTCCACTCCTGATGTTTTCTGTGTCTAAGACACCTATATGCTTCCCTTGCTCCTAAACCGTGAGCACAAATGCCTGTTCGCCTGCTGGGAGGGGGCAGAGACTAAGGCTGGCACAGGCTTTGCCCTCAGTGTCATACATTATAAGGGAGGGTTCTGGTGAAATGTCTGAGGCTGTTCATTTGTATCACTTATTAACAGCTGCCAATAATGTCAGATGGCGGATGAGAACTCACTGCAGAAGACCCCCAACACTTTTCAAATACTAGCCGTTATGAGACGCTTCCTTGACCAACTCATGTTTTATTGTGAATCTACACTGAGTGTAACTGTAGGACAGGAAGCAGGAAAACACTTTCTACAAAAGAATGCCAGGCATATCAGTTTTCTGGCTACAGATGCTGAGAAAAACTTCCAGGGTCTACTTTTGTCCGATCCTAAATAACCTACCCCAGGCTTCCCTCTGCTGCCTTGGTAATAAGGCTTGTTTCTCTACTTTGCAAATTCTTGCCATAATTCTTTAAAGAAATCTACTGAACTCCGAGGGGTCATAAGCAATTCTAAAACGTTGCACAGTAAGGTACTGGGGTGCCATGGCTCAAACTATTCCACATCAGAGACCCCAAGAAAATTTTCACTTACGGAAAGTACACAGGGACACAAGTGTAGCAGCTGGTAGGGAACACGCACACAGACTCACTCAGGACTCAAAGGACATGACTCCCGAGCCAGGCCTGCTGGACAGCAGCCCGTCATTGTCACCTGCTGGTGTGCCACCTAAGAATGTGGCCTTGCTCTGCTTTTTAGTGTGACATGGGAAACCTGGGGAGACTCCGCACCACGGAGCTATTCCGAGGTTCAGAACAGTGGGTTAAGGGGACGCACTCAGCATGGTGTGTGTGCTCACCACTGGTCACTCATGTCCATGTATACACATTCTCACCCCTGTCATGCAAATGTCACAGTGACAGTCCATAGGAACAATGCTTCCATCTCTGTGCTTTTCTTTCCGGGGTCACAGAATTTTACCTCTCTGTCACAAGTGTAAAAGGGTAAATGGCAGGTGTACGAGGTTTAAAGATGGATCTCACAGGTGCAAGGTTTAAATTCTACTGAAACCACACAGTTAACACTCCCAGTCCTATAAAATATTCTCAAGCTCCATTTAAAGGTAAAGTCCTGCTGCAGAACAGTTTGAAAAGTGAGGTCTGCCCCGCCTCCTCCCCCGCTGTCGTCAGTGTGTCTTTATGTAGCATGCATGTGTTTGCATGCATACAGGCAGAGTGTGTGGAGGTCAGAGGTTGACCTTGGGTCTTTTCCTTGGTCAGTTTATACCTTATTTGCTGAGCCAGCATCTCTCACTAGACCTGAAGCTGGCAGATCTGGTTACTCTAGCTAGTCTGTTCCCAACGATACCCTCCCCACCTCCTGAGTGCTGGGGTTACAAGAGGCTGCTGGGTTTGGGATTAGAGGTGGGCGGCTATGCTCTCCCAATTCTTATCTGGGTGCCAGGGAACTCCAGCGCCCTGCCTGGGCATCAAGCTCTTTACCCTGAGCCATCTTGCCAGCCCTTTCTTTACTCCTAGTTTTGTTAGCTATGTACATATTAATTCTTGCTATTGTACACATTGATTATACCAAAGTTTACGCTTATCTGAGCCAAAATTAACTCTCAGCCCACACCTAATGTTAGGGTGAATGAAACATAACAAATCAGATGGTGAGCTTCTAATTGTAATGGTTATCTTGCCAAGCACGTGTCATGCAGAGGTGCCCTGGCAGGAAGTCAAAGTACCTCGTCCCCGTTCGTCTCTGGTTTCACTGAAAGCCGGAATAGAAAATGCCGTGGGGGTCCGTGTGTTTGGACGTAAGTACATGTAGCACTGAACTCACGGTACCTCATCTCTCTGGTGAACCCTTTCATCTTCAAGGTCAGCAGAACAAGTTCACAGCACGGAGAGGCAGGCATCACGGAGCTGGGCAGCTTTGTTCTGGGGCTTTAAATCTTGGGGTCTAGTGACTGGTGTGTGTACAGTACAAGCAAAGAAAGGCAGTTAGAGCCCACAAAAGCAAAAAAGGGTCCAAAGGAGAAGAAAGGGAGGTGGAGAATGAGTTCATCAGTCAGAGAACACAGGCACATGTGCAGCCCCACCTCAGTCTCTGCTGGAGGGAGGCGCGCTGGGCATCAGACAGTCTTAGGATTTTGCATTTTGAGATATATCTCCGTGACAGGCTTTATGGAAAACCCACTATGTGTGAGATGAAGACTTTGGTTCCAAAACCAAGAAAATTGTTTTGAGTTCCTTTGGGAATAAAGAGGGAGCAAAACACCACTTATTTGATTTAAGAACATTTTAAGACCTTAGCAAGTTCATTCTTAGAAAAACTCTGACCCAAGTGGACAGATGTTAGAGACTTTGCAGATGGGGGAAAAAAAGATGAGGACCAACTGCCTGCACAGCCCAGCACATACTTAAGATAGTTTTGCTTACAGACAGGAGCTCTGAGACACTACCAGGTCTTATCTGAAGGTCTGTTTCTTTGAAACTGTAGCTAAAGGAGTGAGACACCTTTCTTTCGTAACAGCAGTGACCATGAGACTCTGCGTCGGCCAGTGCACACCAAGTGGAACGTGAACACCCAGTGGAGCGTCCACACAGTCTTCCTAAGGGAAGGGAATGCAGTTTTTCTTTTGCTCCCTTTCCCTCCAGCAGCCAGAGCTGGCCCTTAGCAGCCGTCTTTACCAAGAGCAGAACTAGTGGGTAAGGAATGACAAAACAGTAAGGGAGGAGCCTGGGCCCGCTGTTAACACCCAAGGTCACCAGGCCAGCCTACAGCTGTCCCTCCATGACTTCTCAGTGCAAGAAGCACCAACGAAGACGCTTAAACTGATGAATCTCACTACATTCCAAAGCCTAATTCTAGCTGAGTCAGCACTGGCTATCAGGCTCATGTCTACTAGAGAATAAGACATCAATTTAACCATAGCCCTGGCTCATACAAGCTGCACTGTAACCTAGCAAACAACTTGTAACAGCTTTCACTGTCTACTGACAACAAATATGCACTGAATGTCAGTGTTTAAGTTAGCAAAAAGAGCAACATTACGGCAGTCTTTATACAACAAGTAAGGTCCCAAATTCCAAATCATACTAAGAAAAGCCAAAATCAAGTCTCTTGGTTTAAAAAGCATCATTTTTAGAAGCTATCTGGGCACACATAGATGACACATGTGTATATGAGCAGGTAGTCACTGCTTTGACACACAGCACCAAGCATTCCCATTGTGCTGTTCATGGATGCAATGCTCAGCAGTGACACTGCAGCTGTCACTATACAGTTGTCTGTAAGCTATGAGGTCACTAAAGGCTCACAGATTATTATTTCTGTAGCTGAATCAGCGTTTTATTTTAGTCACCTCAGAGCTTTTCACTTTTCAGACTGAATACTGGCACAGGACAACCTTTACATGCTGGAGGAGACAGATTATTTGATGTAGAAATAAAGGCATTTTAATAGTGTTCGATGAGGGGACATAAGGCACCTTGCCTCAAAAGCTATTAGCAAGCTTATTTATAAGATTTTATGCTTCCTTTGAAATGCACCAGTGACTGAAGACATCCTCAACTGCTCAGAGTGCCAGGGTGCCACAGACACTTGCCATGGCAACTGCTTTCTGGAGCCAGCACTAAGAGCGAGCTTCTTGAGGAAAGATACTGGCAGCCAAAGGAGCCAGAGATGAATTGCAGCCAAAAAGCTTAAACCACGACCTTGTTGCTGGGCGGTGGTGGCGCACACCTTTAATCCAAGCACTCAGGAGGCAGAGGCAGGCGGATTGCTGTGAATTCGAGGCTAGCCTGGTCTACAAAGCGAGTCCAGGCTAGTCAAGGCTACACAGAGAACCCTGTCTCGAAAAGCCAAAAAAGAAAATACGGAAGAAAAAAAAAAGGAACTACATGACCTTCAGCTTCTCAATGAACCCCAGCAATTCAGGGTGCTTGACGGATGGTGCCTGAACTGAACTATAAGAACTATGAGCCAATGTAATCTTGCTTTAGACCAGGCATGGTGGCACGTGTCTTTAGTCCCGTAACGTGGAAGGTGGATCACTATGAATCTGAGGACCACATAATCCACACAGTGAGTTCTAGGAAAGCCAGGGTTACATCGTGAGACCAAGTCAAAAAAAAAAAAAAAAAAGTTGGCTTCATGCTCCTTGCAATTATGTTAAAGATTTTATCTGTCTTCCCTGACCTTGTAAGGAAATGTGACTTCTCACACTAAGGAGGGCTGTGAAGAGCCTGTTGCTAGCCAATCTCTGGCACACAGCAGCTCTCCTCCCGTTGGCAGCGCCAGATCAGTGTCCACATTTGCTTGTAAAATGCATGGTGTGTAGGAAGCCCTGTGCCCCTAGACTGCTTCCTTTAATGTTCTAACAGACAGCACCCTCTTGTCTTTGCACCAGGGAGGCTAACTGCGGTCCTGCAGCTCTCCTCGTTCTCTCTCACTTCCTCCAAAGCAGTGGCTACTTCTTCCCTGCCCTGCAGGCTATCAGCAGCAAGTCTGGTAGACAGAAAGCACATGAACATTAGCCAACAAGGACAGCAGAAGATGCTCATCCCCAGAACTGGCACTAACGGTAAGCCTTACAGATCAACGCTATGGGATGGCTGCTAAAGGTGACACTCACAGACTTGTTTTACCCTGAAGACGGAGCCTCTGCCCCTGTCTCAGGCACTCTTCTAATGAACTACATCATGCTGAAAATAATGTTCTCTTCACAGTAAACACCCTAGCATCAGGAATGAACATCTGTAGTATACCTGCCCTAAACAATGTTCACACTGGAAGTGATTGTGCAGCCCTGCAGGCTGTGCCCACACCTCGCAGCCCTGGGAAGGTCCTGTTCTGGGTCTCACCAGTGTGCATGCTAGCTCAGTCTGCACTCTATACCTGTCCAGCCGGTGTAGCCACTGCCATCCCGAGAGTCTGCTGACTTTAGGCCTCTCTCCATTTGCTGAAGGAGTTCTCGAATCTTACTGGTCAAGCGCTGTGAGAACTCAGGAGTCAGCTGTAGAAATCAATAGAAAATATTTTGAAAATGAGTAAAAGTCGATCACATTAACAGAATTAACAGGACCTTCATGATGACATTTTTCTACTTATGGAAATAAAATATTATCATGCAAAACTTAAAGCAGCCTTAAAGGTTTAGGTTTTCCAGAAACCACATAGGGAGCTCATATTGTTATTTAAGCCAGCATGTTTATTTTAAAAAATTATCATGAGCCAGGTTATAGTGGCACATGCCTGCATTTGGGAGGCTGGTGCAGGTCAGCTACTTTGAGGCTAGCCTAGGCTACACAATCAGACCTAGTCCCTCCCCCCAAAAGTAATTTTATTTTTCTTTTTGTGATTCAAGACAGGGTTTCTCTGTGTAGCCCTGGCTGTCCTGGAACTCACTCTGTAGACCTGGCTGGCCTCGAACTCACAGAGATCTGCCTGCCTCAGCCTCCCAAGTGCTGGGATTAAAGGCATGAGCCACCACCACGCAGTTTAACACCTAACTTGTTTATATTGCATTCACTTCCTGGCATCGGAGAGTAACACCTACCCCGTGGTTTCTTAAAGGCTGTCCACCCTGTGTCTCAGGAGTTTCCCACTCAGGGAGGTAAATAGTGACTATTTTACTGTTCATCAGCCAAAGCTGTATGACAAGAATCTGGGTACTCGAAGGATGCGACCCTGGGGTTAGTGACACCCATGTGAGGGCCTATAGAACTGATGTGCAAACCTGAGGTTCACAGGTCATAGGCATACATATTCCTTTAACTTTTTTTCAGATTTATTTTTATTATATATGTATGGGTGTTTTGGTGACTTGTGTGTTGGTGCACTATGTGTGTGCTTGCTGTCTTGGGAGGTGAGAAGGGGGTGTCTGATTTCCTGAAACTGGAGTTACAGACAGTTGTGAGCTGCCACATGGGTACTGGCAACAGAACTTAGGTTCTATAAAGAGCAACAAGTGCCCTTAATTGCAGCTATCTCTTCTGCCTCCTTACAAAGGCATCCTCTTCTTAAAGGCTCCTGGGAAGTAGTTTTAAAGTCCTGTGCACTTTAAATGACTGAGTGTATTGAGAAGTCGCTTTAGTGTATACATTATTCAGAGCCTGGCTATGACTCCCAGGCTGGGATGGCACAAAACCGTAACACTTCAAAATGAGGCGAAGAACATTACAAGTGCAGAAGCGTGCTTCATCATCAAGACTGCACTATGCAACCTACGCTGGCCATCAGCAGAGTCTCTACTATTCTTAGTCTGGCTGCATGCACCCGCTTATGCACTCAAGGCAAGCACGTGGGTAGAGGTTAGAGGGCAACTGTCCAGAGTCAGGTCTCTCCTTCCACTTGGGTCCTCAGCTTGCTTGGTGAGTGCTTTCACCTGCCTAACCATCTTGATGGCCCTATAATCTCATTTTTAAGAAGGACACCTTAGGCTAGGGAGATTGATCTGATAGTAAAGTGTCTCCTTTACAAGCATGAAAACTTAGGTTTGACCTTGAGAGCCAGTGCACAAAACCACAGGGGATGCTGGCATGTGCTTAGAGGGGGCATGCTAGCATGTGCTCATAGGAGGCACACTGGAATGTGCTTACAATGGGGCACGCTGGAACGTGCTTACAGTGGGGCACGCTGGAATGTGCTTACAGGGGGCATGTTGGTGTGTGCTTACAGTGGGGCATGCTGGTGTGTGCTTATAGGGGGCACACTGGCATGTGCTCATAAGGGGGGCACGCTGACATGTGTTTACAGTGGGGCATGCGGTCATGTACTTACAGTGGGGCATGCTAGCGTGTCTTACAGCAGGGCATGGTGGTGTGTGCTTATAGGAGAGCACGCTGGCATGTACTTACAGTGGGGCATGCTGGCATGTCTTATAGCAGGGTATGCTGGCGTATGCTCACAGCAAGGCATGGTAGCATGTGCTTATGGTCTCAGAGTTAGAGAAGAGAAAACAGGCCGATTCCTGGGACTCGTTGCACAGCCAGTCTTGCCCTACTTGTTAAGCTCCATGCCAGAAAGGCCCTGTCTCCACAGGGAACAATGGACATTACCCTCTACCTACACACATGCAAGCTCTGGCACAGATGTGCAAAGAGGCACTTAAGACCGGAAGAAGACAGTGTCATAAGTATGCTCAAACAATAATGCTAATAACTGTCAGAGATTCGCCTCTGAGGGGCATCCCTGGTAAGGGCTGCGCATGATGCAGCATAGGGCGCCACTGAGACTCCGCAGCGTGACATGATACTAGTAGTACCCCAGAGGCTGAGGCAGAAGGATTACTTTGAGTTAAAGGCCAGCCAGCCTGGGCTAAAAACTGAGCTCTGGCTTAGCATTTCAAAATTCCAAAGAAAACGAGTCAATTGAACAAAACATGTTAGTGCACAAAAGTTGTGAACTTGACTCCCCAGAATTTGATCTCAGAACACATAAAAAGAAGCATGTAGCAAGGTATTTTTCAAAGTACATTGATTCCAGGACTCCTGCAACAAAAATGGCAGGCAGAGACAAGAGTCAACCAGGCGCTGTGGGCCAGCTAGCCTGGAGTGCATTGCATAGCAGGAGAAATAACAGACCGTGCCCTGACAGGGCAGAAGGCGAGAACAGACTCTGCATGGTTGTACCGTGTACGGGCATGCACATCACACACATGCAATGAGTGGATACATTTTTTTTAGGCAACAAAAAGTAAAAACAGTAACAGTGATAATTAAGTGTGTGAAAGCATTGACTTATGAGCAGCCTGAAGCCTAAGACTAAAGTTTTGTTCATGAGGGCACTTCGTCAAAAGTGCTCCCTCAGCCAAGTTAGCATGAAGCGGCAAGCCCTCCTCCAACCAGACAGACTGACTCACACCTTAGCTTCAGATCTGCTGAGGGAGGCAGAACACAGGCCTATATGGCGACCAGGTGGCTGTGGGGACTCCAGGCGATTACCCAAAGCTTTGTCCCAGCAGGACACATACTTTGGTGCCCTTCCAACACTGCACTTCCATCATTTGCCCCCTCCTATTTATTGCATGGCCAAAGTGTTCTCCGGGGTGAGCCTACAGAGCCACATAAACCCAGGAGATGCGAACTCTCACAGCTATCGTATCATATCATAAAACATTTTCTGCTGCCCCCTCCCAAGGTTGACACATTTCAAAGAAATAAGCTGATAAAAAAAAAATTTTTTTTTAAATGTACGTCTACAAAAGCGAGTCTAGGATAGCCAAGGCTACACAGAGAAACCCTATCTCGAAAAACCAAAAAACAACAACAAAAAATGTACGTCCACTGGTACAGCGGCATACGCGTTTAGTCCCGGGGCGGCTGAGGCAGGAGGATAGTGATTTAAAGGCTAGCCTGGGCTACCTTGAGTTCAGCCTAGGCTACCTAGCGAGTGCACACTCTTTCTCTCTCTCTCTCTGGGATTTGTCCAAACCAGCTGTGCCTTCCATAGTCGCCAAAGAGGCATGAGGAAAACAGGTCCCTGGTGCCACACCCCCAGGCTCTCCTCCAAGTGCCTCCTGATATGCAAAGTAATGTTTAAAGTACTCTTGGTTTCTCTAATCTTTGGCTGTCCGCATTCAGCTTTAACGATGGTTTCGAAAAAAGGTAAAATTACAAATTATTTCAGGCCTGTTGGTCCCATTTCTCTCAGCACCGTGCCTTTAAAGACATCCTCCCCAAAGGCAGGTTTGCTCTCATTACTGTGCCCAGACTTGCGCACACTCACTAAGGAATAACATGGCACCGATGAACACAGCCAGGCTCTTCAGCCCCCTTAATGCCACTTAGGGAGTGAACTTCGAAGACAATTTTTATAAACGCCATTCTTAATATTTGAGGTTATTCCTTCCAACTTAGTGATGCTGACAATGGCTTTTTTATTCCCTATGCAGGGCTCACTCAGTACATCCTGACTTAGATATTATGTAAGTCTGATCCAATCACACATCTTTAGCAGGGGACGGATGGGCGGCCCCATCTTCCCAGGCAGAAGTGAAGTCCTTCCAGGATGGTGGAAGCAGAGGATAGGTGGCGACGCAGGCAAGCCTCAACTCACCCTCCCAGTAGAATCAAAGTAGCTTTCGGCCAGGGACTTGTTATAATCGGCATAAGGATTCGGAAAGGCCCTTTGAGCCATGACGCCGCCGCAAGCGAACCTGCAGAACAGGAGGTGGAGAGATTTCAAGGGGCGCCTAGGCTCGGGGCTGGGACGCGGTCGCGACCATAGGCGCTCCGGCAGCCTCCGGCCCGCAGCGGCTCGGCAAGCTGGCGGAACGGCGGCCGCTGCTCGGAGCACAGCGGGAGGAAGGGGACCCGTTTTCCACCCACGTCCCACGCCCACGAGTGGGACACAGGTAGATGATGTACCCCAGCAAGCCTCTTTACTGGTCTCCTAAGCCGCGCAGCGCCGACGATAACAGACGCGGCACGTTCACCGCCCACTTCCTGTAGGCCTGGCCAATCCACGGGCAAACAGAGGCAGAGGCCCGCCTCTCGACTCCAGGTTCTTAAAGTCACACCTCACTTTCTGACACGGTGGGGGGCAGGGGAGCGGGAGTCCTAGAAGAAAACAAATTCAGCTCTAGATCCCAGGAGTTCGAAGCCCCTTTTATCTGCGTGCGAAAAAGTTCGCTTTCACATCTAAACACCGTAGCCTTAACTACAGATGACAAAATGAAATCGGGCAGGGTCTTTGCAGATACCTTCAGACTTTTAAATTATATCAGCCAGGTGTGGTGGTGGACAACTTTAATCCCAGTACTGAGGAGGCAGAGGCAGGCAGATCTCTGTGAGTTCAAGTCTAGCTTGTTTACAGCATGCGTTCCAGGACAGCCAAGGCTACACAGAGAAACCGTGTCTAGAAAACAAACAAACTCCCCCAAACCACACACCAGCACCATCATCGCAAAAAAACAGATGTGCTAAACACTCTGGGGACATTTTTTTTTTCTTCAAGGTTCTGTGAAGGCTGTGTACAAGGTACCAGGTGACTATTGACAAAAAAAAAAAAAATCAGGGAATTTACCGAAAACTCAAATAAAAAAACTCTTGGGACATTTATTCTGCTCCTTACCTTCAAAAAAATAAAAAAAATAAAATAACGAAGGACAAAGAGTGAGAGTCACCGCAGTGTTTAACAGTCTCTTTGAAGATTTTCTGTTGATGTTAAATCCTACCTGGGACATATTAGGCCCTCTGTGTTCAAAGAGCGTGGGGGTTCAGCTCATGTCTGTCAGGGTGGGGAGAAGTGCCTGGGCTCAGAGCTCTTGCCACTCTTGGCAATGAGCAGAGTTTGATTCCCGCATCCATATATCCGTGTTGGGCGAACTCCAGCACCACCTACACGCACGCACGCACACACGCAAGCACGCACGCTCGTGCGCGCGTAAAGGAGAGATAAACCTGTTTTTTAGGGTTTCAAGTGTGGGGTCAGAACGGTCTCCTGAGAGAACAGGTGAGGTTAATTCACTAGAAGACCAACCACCTCAGCCAGGAGCTTAATTGTTGCCAGCTGAAAAGATCCCTTAAACAGACTCTGGGAGGAGATATATAAATGAGCCCAGCACTGGAGGCAGGGCTTTTTTTGGAGACTTGGGATAGATTTGGCTGTTTATTTCTGCACTTCAAGACCGCTCGAGGGAAGGCTTCGGGGCTCCTGCTCCTGCTGAAGTTCTGGGTTCTGGTTACCCCAGGTTCCAGCAGAAGAAATCCTGCAGCTCACGCCCGGAGAATTGTTCCTCAGAACTGATATCCTTAAGGTTTTGTTATTGTGTCCGTTAATCCTCATTTCCTACTGTTTTGGTTAGTCGGGTTATAAGTGACGTAGGCTTGGTCACTAAGTTGTTAATAAAATATATTGGTTAAGAAAATTGAGCCTACACAGACACACACACACACACACATACACACACACACACACACACACACACACATACATACATACACACACACACACAAGAGAGAAAGAGAGCAAGAGAGAGAGAGAGAGAGAGAGAGAGAGAGAGAGAGAGAGAGAGAGAGAGAGAGTGAGTTTAAGTAATTATAAAATGCCATTTCATTTCCCTCACTCTTGATTAAGGACCACAAGCCTCAGACCTCCCACTGTTCTGGAACCTTCTCTTCCTCCTGTTGGCCCCAGTTCTCACCTGTGAAGTTGCCACCCAAACTCTGCCTTAGACTAACTTAAAAGTTCCAGTTTAAAAAAAATAAATAACTGTTGATATTTCAGAAAATCCATTAGTTCAGTTCTCTCAGCATGTTCATGGAGAGTTAGTGAAGGTCCTTCGCAACTATTAAGCTGGAAATATGGAGGCGTGGAGGAGCATCTCATAAGAGAGACAAGGAAAAGGAGAGACAGGCATTTTATCAGCTCTTCTAGTGCAAGCCCAGCACCATGAGATCCCATCGTAGTCTTTGCATGAGCGACGGAAACTTCAGTGATATTTAATTACAGAGGGCATGGCTGGGCATAGCACACAATGCCCGAATAGATGACAGTGGACAGGAAGATGGCAACAGCGCAAGGACAGAGGAAATCTGAGAGTTTGAAAGGTGGTGGAAAGACCTGAGAGCCATGTGCCAATGTGGGCGGTGTGAGATGCTCAGCTCTCCAGCCTCTCAGCATTGTTGATGCTGGGGACACAGGCACATGTGTAGGGAAGCCAGAGGCGGCTGTGGTGTCCTCTATCACTCTGTCTTGTTCCACTGAGACCGAGTGTCTCACTGAGCCTGGAGGTTGGTGTTTTTCTCCTTGGCTGGAGTCAGCCAAGCACCAGGGATTCTACTGTCTCCATCCTCCACCCCAAACCTGGGATTCCGGGTTGGCACATCTAGCTTTGATGTGGGTGCTGGGGGTCTGAATTCACACCCTTACCCATGAAGATATCTCTCCTGGCCAAGGCTGCATTCTCTCTCTCTCTCTCTCTCTCTCTCTCTCTCTCTCTCTCTCTCTCTCTCTCTCTCCCTCCCTCCCTCCCTCTCTCTCTCTCTCTCTCTCTCTCTCTCTCTCTCTCTCTCTATATATATATATATATATATATATATATATATATATATATGATAGATATGTGTATACATCTTTCTGTTTTAGGCATAACCATTCTATGTATACCAGAAGCCAGCTGCTGGATCATAAGACATCTCAGAATTAATTTCCTTAATATTAACCCCCCAATACTATTATACTGCTTTCTAGAACCACTGGACTAGTTTATTTTGTCTCTGTTGGGACCTATCAGTTTCTGCCCAGCAGGTATTGTCTAGTATTCTAAATTTACCATGTTAATGAGTGGCATAGAATCCTATTGATGTTGAAATACTCACATTTTTTTTGGTAGCAGTGTTGGGCTTTTATTCATACAAGTGCCATACAACTAGACTTCACCTGTGAATATTCATTTTTGTAATTGCTTTTCCATGATTTTCTTGTCAGTTGACAGGTTGTCTTGGTCTCCTGGCAGATAAATTCCAGTTACTAAGTTCTGGCTTCAGATACTGCGAATATATTCTCCTGTCTGTTAACTTTCCTACACCATTGAGTAAATAAAACCCATGCAACTTTGCTATTGTGACTTGAAGACTTTGCTTCAAACTCTATGTGTGTCTATCCAGTCACAGCCTTGGGTATGCCCAGGCTGCTGCTGAGTTCTCCAAGAAGCTCAAACAACACAACTGCCTGAGATGCTAGCAGCATTAACCCTTTTTTCTGCTGCCCCCTTTCTTGGTTTGCAGAAGCAATCTCCAAATGCCACAGCATGTGCGAGGGTGACAGCTAAGTCACAGCTATGGAGAGGCCTCAAGGATGTTGTGGAAATAGAAAGAAATGCACCTCTCCTTAGTTTGGGTCAGCTTTGTTCCATTCAGGATGGTACATCATCTCTCAGCGTGCCGCGCTTGTCACAGTGTCCGCGTGGGTCAGAGGTGCGTCTGTGTTCCAGCCTGAGGCGGGTCAGGCAAACTCAGGCATGCACAGGCTCGTGGTGCAATCCGTCGCTTCCCTCATGTCTCCACTGGTGAGAATTAAGCCACATGGCTGTGACTGGCTGCCCAGGAAGCTACAGAATGAGGTCATCTTCCAATGCACTGTGTCTAGCTTCGCTGTATAAAGGAGAGGACTGGTTTGGTGCGTAATGGTCTCCTATGCACAGTGGAACTGTGTAGTTCTTCATAAGACGGGTACCCATCTGCTAGTGTAAGAGCGACATGGTTACGAGTCTGTGGTTGCCCTTAGCCTCTGACCTTGTTGAGTGCACTATTGTTGTCTATGGTACATCCCTTTGAACTTTGTTAATTCTGTCATTGAACTACAGGAGGAGATAGACCATGAGACTCCATATTATTTCCTGGTTGTCAGAAACATCTCCTCTAACACACACAGACAAACACACACACACACACACACACACACACACACACACACACACTCAGCCAACGGCTTTTATTTATTCTTCCTCTTCTACCTAGGGTAGTCTATTTTTTTTTTTTTTTCAGCTCATAAAGTTGTAAAGCAGCAACCGTCTAAGACTGATTTACTGTCACTGTCCTGTTGGCTTAACATCCAGTAGGGGTTATGTACAACTGAAGCAATTTCCTGCTTTACCCACGGTGCTGACTCCACTGACTGGCAGTGCCATTGGCAGCAGAGGAAGCAGACAAGTAAAGAGACATTTACCAAGCACACCGTGGTACTGTTTTAGTCTCCCCGAGACAGTATTTTCTATGGCACAGACAACACTGTCTCCTTGCCTTGTCAGGACTGTTATTAATGAGCTGACAGATTTTTTTTTGTCCCTGTAACTGCCAGGCAAAAGCTCCTATTATATGAAACATAGATACGCTAAAGTTCTGTGGGAGATTAAAAAGATTGTGACTGTTTCCCTGCTTTCCTCTTAGCCCTCAGGGAAGATCTTGATCAACAGCCCAGCTGATGTCTCTAGGAGCAAGGAGAAGCTTTCCCCCTGTTGTTAAGAATGTGTGCCTGTGTTCCATGTGGAGGTTACACAGACCCTCATTCTCTATGTGCATGTTAAAACTAGGAAATAAGTAATAGGAAACCATCATGTGTCTGTCCCTGGGATTCTTCTCACAGTTAAAAAGCATTACACTTTAAAATGTCAACTTTACTATATTTGTGTGTGTGTGTGTGTGCACGTGCGCTGTGTGTGGAGGTTGGAGGAAAATTAGAAGGAGTTTGTTTTTTTTTTTCTCCTTTAACTGTGTGGGTGCTGGGAATTGAACTCTGGTCGTCAGGCTTGGCAGCAAGTGCCTTTACTCACTGAGTCACATCTTCAGCCCTCAGAAACCACTAATGAGGTGGATTGCATTTGCTTCCATCCTGACACAGCTACACAACACTAGTGCATATAGTCAGGTGATACATCTTCATGCTTGGTCCATCCCCATTTGAGATGCCCACCAGCCTGTCCACTGGCTGACGAGGGGACATCAGGGTTTACAATGCTTCATGTCACGTTACAGACTTGCCTTACAGCAGACAGTTTTCAGTCATTTAAAAGAAAACATTAAAATTTTCCAGCCTTCTCGATAGCCTTGCTATTTATACTTCAATTTTCTTTTCTGTTTGCTATAAGAGGCAAGAGGTCCAATGTCAAGGTGAGTAACTGTGCACCATGAAGGTTTGTAGTGGGAATCTGAAGACATTGCCTCAGTATGGCCATATGTGTCTGGAAATAGAGTTCATAGACCAGGGCTGGAGAGATGACTCAGACGTTAAGAGTACTGGTTGTTCATCCAGAGGTCTTGAGTTCAATTCCCAGCAACCACATGGTGGCTCACAACCATCTATAGTGAGATCTGGTGCCCTTTTCTGTTGTGCATGTGTACATGCAGACAGAACACTATACATAATAAGTAAATCTTAAAAAAAAAGAATCTACCGGTCACCTTGTCACCACCATGTCACATCAGTTTTGAGTCATTTGTGTTGCAGGTCTGACTGTGACAGCCATCAGGCCAGGCTGCAGCAAGGGCCTTCCTCCTTCATCAACACAATGCTTGGGCTGAGCCACAAAGTCTGGCTTCAAGGCCGTGCTCTGGACCAGCTGAGTAAGGGAGAGGACTCGGACTCCAAAGAGTCACGCCTACCTTGCTCTTCTTGAGGGCTGATTCCCCTACATCATCTCCACCAAAGCTTAATGACGCCACCAGCTGCTCTCTGACTTCCTGCCAGACACTCCGTCTAAGGGGGATTGGATTGACTCCGCATTATGAAAGTCTCCTGTAGGCAAGAATTGCACACTTGGCTGCATTGTCATGTGAGTCTCTTGCTGTCTAGAGTTTGGCCTGTTTTGGTTCTAGAAAAAGAAAAGACAAAGAATATAGTTTGAATGTTTAAAAACCATGGCTATATACAACAGGCTGGAGTTCTGCGGTTTACTGATTTCCAGTCTCCATCTGGCACATTATAGTCCCCGACATAGTTTATACCAGTGGTTTCCAACCTGGGGTCAAATGACCCCTTCACAACAGTTGTCTACGATCATTGGAAACCACAGATATTAATGTGATGATTCATAAGAGCAGCAAAATTACAGTTATGAAGTAGCAACGAAATAATTTTATGGTTGGGGGGGTCATCAAAACCTGAGGAACTGTGTTAAAGGTTCAGAGTATTAGGAAGGCTGAGAACCACTGCTCTAGACTAAAGCTAAGAAAGAGAACTGAAGAGATGGAGGAGGGGGAGGGAAAGAAGAAAACAAGAAGAGAAGGGAGGAAGGGAGGGAGGTACGGAGGGAGGGAGGGAGGGAGGGAGGAGGGTCCTGTGCCCTTACTTTAAGATAAGCCAGCCTGTGCTTCTAGTCAATATTTTGGAAATTTTACTGAGACACTATTTTTTATACAATGTCTATTCCTTACTTTTTTTTTTTCCTTTTGGGCGCTCAAGTAAGTTCTAACTCCACCTGTATTTTCCCAGAATTTCTTCGATATGTCTCTCAGTTGAATGTTCAGTCAGGTTTATAGCAGGGTAGAGAAGAACTACCCAGGACAAGTCTTCCAGGAGTCCTGTGGCTTTCTCTGGACCTCAGGGAGGAAAAAGACCCCTCCACATATCTCCATGCGGGACTGCAGCCCCATAGTATGTCTGTCTGCTGCCAAGCCTGAGGCTGTGAGGTAGGGAAACAGGAGGCTTGCTGTCCCTCTTTAATCAAACACTCATAAACCTCCCAGAACGTTCACTGTGGTTGGCAGGTACATGAAGAGGTCAAGAAGGGGAGACTGGCCTGTGGCCCCTTCCTAATAAGAGCAGCTTGTGTTCACAGGACCTTGTCTGTGTGCCAAGCACTCTGTGTAAACTACTTCTGTCCATCGTTAAAACAGTCCCATGTGTAGCCTTTTGAGAATCATTAAATCAAGTGGCCACTGATGTGGTCCTGCTCAATCTTGCCTGAACATAGGAATTATCCGGAAGTCCTAAAACTTCCAGTTCTCAGAGCCTGGAAGTAGAGTAATTACACCGGAATACCTGTGAGTGGAAACTCACAAAATGCCCGACGGAATCTTCTCCCCATCTGGCCTCTTTTTATTATCCTCTTTCTCTGAACCTCAGTTCTGAAAATTGGACCTACTTTTGTTGCAAGTAATACCTGCTTTCCATTGAACTCTGCTAATCTTCGGTCCTAAACTCCTTGAAAGCAAGAGGCCATTTCACTTATCATGTGAGCACAGCATATAGCCCTAATACCCTTTCCTGAAGATTTGTTAAGAGCATAAAAATGCAAGAATAAAGCAAAGAAGAAACCACAGGCCATCTCTTCCTTTAGATTTCCAGTTCTTTTTCATCTTCCTCTCTGATCTTCACCTTTATATATTTATAAACATATATGGTATACACACATTTATACCTACATGTTAGTATTGGTATATATTTATATATCATACACTTATAAATATAAGGAAAAACAGTGATTTTTATGTATTTTTTGAAATTTTCACGCATGTATTCAACATGTCTTGATCATATCTACCCTCTATTAGCCCTGGGTCTTTCCAAAAATATTTCCCTCATAATTGTATGGCTTTTGTTTTGTTATTTTTAAATAGCTGCCTGTGCTTAATTAGTAAAGCCCATTTTTACACAGAGCTGTGGCCATTCACTGGGCATAGACAATTTACCAGTTGCCACAGTGCCAAAGAAAAAAATAACTCCCTTTCCACAACCAGCCATCAACTGCCAATAGCTCCTCCAACGGGGGCAGGGGCTCAAGTTTCCTCCTCGTCTGTAGGGGTGTGATGCTGATATGGATGCCCTATCCGTGTCTGAGCACTCATAGTCATGTTTTCACTTTTCCACTATTGTCCACTGCAAAAAGAAGTTTCCCTGATGTAAGTTGGTAGCAGCTCCAGTCTGTGAGTCTGAATATAAAATTATAAGGGAGTTTGACCATATGGCCCGTGACTTTCCTAGCCAAGGAATTAGGCCTCAAATCCAATCAGAGAGCAGTCGGTTACCCACACAACAGTCATAACAGTCATGCCATTACAGCGTCAGTGTGCACTTCTTGCAGGCCAGTGGTGTAACTTGGTTCAGCACTGGGCAAGACCATTTATGTATTTTCTCCACAGTGGTCTGCATAGCACCTTCCAGCACTATGAAATCTAGCCAGCAGTGGGAGTTTTATCATCCATGCTAATACTTTCTCTGTTCTACAACCAAAATGTGTGGTGTGTTCAAAAGTATGGTTTTTACAAGCTACTTGTGGCAGGCAACCAGGAGGAATGACAGCAGCATGTGCTGATGTGAGGGACCCTGGGACCGCCTTGTCCGACTCACAAGGGGGATAACCTGTTACTGCCATTGAGATTTTGATTTCATGAATCGTCACTTTTTCTCAGCCTACTCCTGTCACAGCAGAATTTGCCCCTGACCCTGTTCGCAGTCCACTCTGCCCTCCATTCTCTCGTTGGTGTCTTTGCTTATGTGTGTGTTTTCTATTTTTTCATACCTGCAGAAAGATTTCCGAGCTACACCTCTCTGCATTTCAGACTTATTTTTTTCATCCTCTTTTGGTAAAGAATCATGGTTGAGAGCTTAGATCTGGTGCTCCAGAAATAAAGATGGCTTTAGACCTCAGCATAACCACTGTCCTCTCAAGTTACATAATTTTTATAACAGAACCAACTGTTTATATTATGAATCAGGACTCATAGACAGGAATAGTAAGAGACTAGGATCCCTTGACCCTCTCTGGGCACATTTTTTTTTTAAACGATGCTGCTCTGGGCATCAAGACTTTTAAACACATTGACCTTTAGGGAACAAGTACACAAATCAAAGCATTCTAATCCGTAACCCCAAACAGTTCATGTCAGGGGTCCTTAGACAGATTGTTTGCCTGCCTTAAATGTAGGTGGACACAATGGTCTCTCTGGCTACTGGCTACATCTGCTGCTTTAGAGTGACCCATTTGCTCTGTATGTAATAAGATCGCTATCTTCCACACTATATTCTCTCTGTGTACTCTGAATTTGTTTTTCCTGCAGAGACCATAAGACTAGGGAGCTGAGGGGGATCCAGAGTGAGGCCCCAGCTACTAAATTGTACCCGAGTTGCAGTTCTTCTTGCTTGCTTTGAATCATTCCCTTTTGTGTGACTCATACACTGTACACAGGAAGAGACTCTGAGAAATTCTACATTTGGCCCTAGTTTCCATTTCTGGAAATGAAGGGTGGTTCAATAATGGTTTCCCATCCTCTAGTCTCACCTCTCTTTAACAGGCTACTGTGTAAATTTCGGCAGTCTGTGATACCACACACACCACATTTTTCCTTTTTTAGGACTTAGCCTTGGGGCCCTCACTACCTGCTCCTTACTAGCCTAGAGACACACTCTCCTGTCATGTACTCTCAGCCACTGAGATGCTCAGTAACATACTAGTTTCCTTTGCTGTTACTGTGATAAAACACATGTGATATTCAAAGGGTACCTGCTCTTTCCTTCTCCATGAAAAAGGCAGGATCACTGACCTGGTCCCAAACCGAGTCTTAGGCTCAGTTCAAGCTGGGCTAAGAAGGATTTCTTGTGGTTAGGTAAAAGGCAGCATCTCTCAGAAACTTATAAAAAGTGTTTCTATCCACCAAAAGGAGTCATTTTCTTTGCCTCTGGCAGAAGCGGCATACAGCTTTATATTGACATGTATCTCTCATCATCATATCTCAGTCCACTCTGACCCCCATATTCACACACACTTGATACTTGTACATCTCAGAGCCCAGGTACCATCCTGGCTCTTCTCACTTCCTCCTCCACTCACTTGATTCCAGTCTGCTGCAGTTACCATGCTTCTCTTCTCCTGGAAACCCCTTCATTCTCTGCAGAATGACAAGGTTTTTTTTCCTCCTGCTCCCACCAGTCTCACTATTCTCTGCCATTCTTGCTTCCCTAGCCCTGGCCATGTCTAGTCTGCTTCCCCCCCGCACCCCCCTATCCACTCTGGAAACTTCCAGATGCCTCTGGCTCCTCTCTCTCTGTCTCTGTCTCTGTCTCTGTCTCTCTGTCTCTGTGTCTGTCTCTGTCTCTCTGTCTCTGTCTCTCTCTCTCTGTCTCTCTCTCTGTCACACACACACACACACACACACACACACACACACACACACACTAAAAACCTTCCCCTAAATCATGGAGTAGCCATTTTGGTGATTTCTTTCCTCCACCCTCACATACAACACTTACCAAAGACAACTTGCAAGGGTATATTTTACAAGTGCTATTTTACATTTTCAAATCACAATCCATTATTGATGGAAGTCAGATAAAGAACTTAAGGCAGTAACATGCAACAAGAGACCATGGAGGGAGGCTGCACGAAAGCTCATTTTTTTTTTTTTTTTTTTTTTTGGCTCATTCAGCTAGCTTTCTTACACCATCCAAATTACCTACATAGGCATAATGTCTTAGTTAGGGTTTTATTATTGTGAAGAGACACCATGATGGTGGCAACTCTTATGAAGAAAAACATTTGATTGGGCAGTCTTATAGTTTAGAGGCTGAGTCCATTATTGTCATGGCCAGGAAACATGGCAGCATGCAGGCACACACTCTACTAGAGAGGTAGTTGAGAGTTCTACATCAGGATCTGTAGGCAGCAGGAAGAGACAGTGAGCCAATGGGCTTGGCTTGAACTTATGAGACCTCAAAGCCTGCCCCCAGTGACACACTTCCTCCAACAAGGCCACACCTACTCCAAAAAAGACCACACCTCCTAATAGCACCACTGCCTATGAACCTATAGGCCATGTTCTTTCAAATAACTTCACATGGTATTGCCTACAGTGGACTGGGTCTCCTCACACCAATCATCAACCAAGAGATTCTCTCACAGACATAGCCATAGTCCAATCTGATCTAGGCACTCTCTCAGTGGAGACTCCCACAGATAAATTAATAGCTGAAACTAACTAGGGCAAGTAGAAAGAACTGCTTTGCTGTCTTGTGTCTAGACAGTACAAATGATTGATGGGCCATGATATATGGCAGACACAATCTGAGTCATCTGAATTTCATGGACAGCTTAGTAATTTATAAATAGGAGTGACCCAGGCAGCTGTTTGGGGATGATGAACACAATAGCGTTCTCTGAACCAGTGTTTGCAAGAGATTATAGTAATATAGAAAAGCATCTATGAGGGCGAGTGATGATGAATGATAGTCATAGCCCTGTCTCTGCACATTGTCTGTTGATCAGTTGGTTGTTATTTTTCTTTGATCCTCCTTCAAGGTTGTCTGTTACACCGTGATACCTCCTCTACTTTTAGTTGATAGCTAAATCTGATTTTTCCTCTCTTACAAATTCTTTCCCCCAAAAGTTTGGCATTACTTGTTCAAGCGTTTGGAGAGTAAATTTACCTTTACACGTGTTTGTGCTCCAAGCCATACATATCAATTTGTAGAAAGTGAAATAGAGAACAATTTAGCCTCGGTGAAATGCCAGAAAAATACCCAGAAGGGACCAATGCAATACTTGAGTTTCAAATTTTAAGAATGGAATTAGGCCAGTAAATCAGTTTTTCTGCCTGTGTCGTGGACCATGGGGACATGTCCCAGTTCTTCAGAAAAAGGGCATCTTTGTCTCATTCAGTACCACTCACAGGTCTGTGTTGGGAACCTGTGGGAAACCTTTGGGTATGAAACTAATTGAATCTGCATTGAAATGACCTTTTCCTTTCTTTATTAGATATCTGGTTTGCCCCACAACCTTTTTCTTTGGCTTGCTTGCAGTATTTTTTTTTTTTTTTTTTTTTGGCTATACAGACTGGCCATCTTCCAAGATTAAAAGAGAAGAAAATGAGAGTGATTCATATTTTTCTGATTATAGATTTATTTTACTTTGGCGCTGGAGGTAAGAATGCACCTCTGTTGCAGAGGGGAGAAGTTCCCGTTGTCCATGCAAATTATCATTGCATCACCAGCACTGTTGCCAAAGCTAAAACATCTCATATTTAAAAAATGAGCAAGGGTAAGACACAGAGGATTTGACTGCCACCAGACCCACTGTGTAGATGCTCTGCCTCTGAGTTTTGCCTTGGCATGCTCATGGCCACGGTTCTTCTGCAGGGCAGATTGCAGTTTCTCAACAGTCTCCTTATTAGCATGCTGCCTGTCTTTTCTATCTGCTTTCCATGCACCTCCTGTCACAGTAACTATCCTGGGTATGCAGGAACCGTGCCTTCCAAGACTAGGGACACATAGTGAGTAGAAATAGACCAATGTATTCATCATCGGCTGTACAAATTCTCCCCTTCTTTTGGACAATAATGGGACAATCTTTTGGGAAAACAATGTTTTTCTCTGGGAATGATGGTTTAAAAACAAACAAACAAACAAACAAACAAAAAACCACTAAGGTTGCTACTTTCTTTTCTCATAGACTCTTATGTTTATAATTTTAAACTTCTCATTGGATCTCAAATCCTGAGAAATTAGTAAGAAGAATTGGGGAGAAGTTCTACCACTTGGGATTACTGAAATCTTCCTGTCAAGTTTAGAAGTCTTAGTGAACTACAGATTTACACTTCCCTACATGTCCTTCTAACCTTTATTCTGCTACAAATCTTGCAAACTAGAGATGCAAAAGAGGGCAAGAGCAAGGACGGTGAACTTTGCTTTGTCTTTCTGCCCACTGAGCATTTTGGAGGACACAGCAGGGGTCTTGCTGGAAGAAGTTTGGTTTGATTCATGGTAGTGCATGGTCTTTCCCAGACACAACTCAAAACCGAATACTTTCTCACTGACTCCGTGTCAGCCTAACATACAAATACTATGTAGAGAAAATTAAAAGGTACAGAGAGTTAAGCTCCACACTCCACTGTAGGGAGACAGTGTTACCAACTAGTTACAGGGCTGCAATCACATGCTCTTTTCATTTTGCTCTTTCATTAATGGAAGAGAAAGATGAAGGCAGAAAGGAGGAAAAGAAGAGAGGAAGTAGGGCAAAACCGATAAGGAGAACAAGAAAAAGACATTCTATTTTGCATGTGGCTTCATAACTGTTACCGAACTCTTAATGATGAGCAGTGTTGTCTGCGGTTGCTAAGTGATGCCACTCAGGAAATCTACAGCCAGAGCTTTATTGCTACTAAGAATATTCTCTAAGTTTATGGAGGCATATATAGATGCTAATATAAATCTGATATACTTATATACTTATATAATCTTATAACTCTAAATACTGATAGGCTTATATCATAGATTAGTACTGTCTGTATGGTTTTCTTTCCTTTAGTGCTCAACCATGGTAAGTTTATCTATTTAGATCTGCATGACTCCCATAGAATATCAATTTCAGCATTGGTTGTATAAAGTAATCTTGCATAATACATGCATACAGTTAAATAAATAATCTGAGAGTTATGCCCTAAATGATTTTACAATAGCATTGTGTCTGTGGGGAGGAGACTCTAGAATATTTGTTGAAGGTGAGGAGAGGATAATTTAAGTTACTGTTTTAGTTATCGGTGATAGGACAAACTATAGATGCAGAAGATGCCTTGAGTGGTGAGCCCTGGCTACAACTTTAAAAGGCTAGACTTCTTGGGAAATGGAAAGTAGGACTACTTGATTTTTTTTTTTAAAGTGCTAAATTTGCATCTAAACTTTGTGGCACTCCAATATATATATATATCTTAAAGTTGTTCGTGTATTAATGCAAATCCTGAGAAACCCAGTTTTTTGTTTGTTTGTTTTATTGTATGTGTCAGAACAATACTGTCCTCACTTGGCAGTGGTCACGGCCAACTCAACAGAATCTAAGATCTCCCAGGAGACAGACCTGTGGTTTTTGCCTGTAGGGATTAACTTGGTTACATTAGTAAAGACAGGAAGACCCACGCAGCCACTGTGGGCAGCACTACTTCCTGGCTTTGATCTTGTTCTGTACACACTGAGCCAACAGCATCACGTACCTGTTACTCTTTGCTTTATTTTTTCTTAAAAAAAAAACAATGTATTTATTTTTATTTTATGTACATTGGTGTTCTGTCTGCATGCATGTCTGTGTGAAAATGTGAGATCTTGGAGTTACAGACAGTTGTGAGCTGCCATGTGGGTGCTAGGAATTGAACCCGGGTCCTCTTTGCTTTCTAATTATGGATGTAATGCTATCTGCTGCTGCTTGTTCTTGCTACTTTCCCTTCCTTATGATTGTGATCCAAGATAAACCCCTTTCCCTTAAGTTACTTTGGTCAGTATTTTCCTCTAGCAACAGCAAACAAATCTGAGACCAGAGTCTAGTTTTATCTTTGCCTCACAAGTCTATGGTGTCAGAGAAGTTCCTTCAAACTCCAGGGTGCCTGGCTTCCTAATATCTAGAGGCAATTAGTAGGCCTGTAAACAAATTCTTTTGAAGTGAAGGTTTGAGTTGTACATTGGCAGGGGTTGTTTGAATAATTGACTGGAATGTGTTTAATTGACTGTAAGGGACTGTTTTGTTTTTGTTTTGTTTCTTCCGAAGGTGTTAATTACTGCTTGTGTTGAATTCCCGCTGCAGGCATGATTTCGGTGTTGGCTACTTGGGTGGATGATAAAAGCATGCTTGGTTACCTGTGGATTCAGTTGGTCCTCCATGGTGTTCTAAGTGTCCTATTACAATGGGAAGTTGTCATGGGATAACTTTCACCTTGCCTTAGTGGACAGTTTTTTCTTCATAAGGAATTTTAAGTGAATGGAGAAGAAGAAGAAGAAGAAGAAGAAGAAGAAGAAGAAGAAGAAGAAGAAGAAGAAGAAGAAGAAGAAGAAGAAAAAGAAGAAGAAAAAAGAGAAAGAAAAAGAAAGAAAAGAAGAAGAAGAAGAAGAAGAAGAAGAAGAAGAAGAAGAAGAAGAAGAAGAAGAAGAAGAAATAAAAGGAACGGATGTAACTGGTCCTGAGTTTGAGCAGCAAATGAATGAAAAATGAAATAAAAAGGAAGAGAAATATGACTCCTACTAGGTATGGTGGAGGAGAATTTCTTCTTCTTCTTTTTATTATAATTTATCCACATTACATCCTGATTATTATCCCCTCACTCTTATCTTCCTGTACCCACCGTCCCTTTCTCTTCTGCCCTATTCCCTTCCCCTAGACTTCTGATAGGTCCTCCTCCCCCACTCTCTGACCACAGCTTATCAGGTCTCATCTGGACAGTCTGCATCTCTTTCCTCTGTGTTCCCACAGGGCCTCTCTGCCAAGGTACATTGTTCAAATCACAGGCACTAGAGTTCGTGTCAGAGGCAAAGGGAGATAGATAGAGCCAGAGATACGGAGGGACACCTGGGAAAGTCCAGAGTGGACATGACCCTGAGCCTTATGAAGAAAAGGGGATAGGATAGGGGAAGAGAAAGGAATCAGATTGCAGCAGCCAGGGGGCCCAAAGATACAAAGACAGTGGGTATCCAAAATGGTTGGATTATATAGGGAAGGGCAGCCCAGCCCCTTGGATTGGAGAGTTCAGGGTAGGGAACAGGGTATGCCAGCTATACCCATAACGGGTAGGGACTGGGGGATGCTGGGAGAACCTGGCTGGCCATGTCCGCTTTGATATGTTAAATCGGCACCTTGGCCATTTGTCCCAGGTTTGAAGCCTAACAGTAGGATCCTTGAGATGGCTGTTAACACTGAGGAGTTTCAGTTATCACTTTCTGAGATGTCCTCTGTTGGGACTTAGGGTTTCCTGTACTGGCTGGACAGCCAAGGCTTCCCTTAAGAATGTTAACTTGAGAAGCAATAAGGGGTTTCTCTTTCCTAACTTAAGAGGGGCTTCATTGATAAGAGTGGCAGTGGTGAAGCCCAGTAAAGTGTCAGTGACACATTGGCAGCAAGCAATATGAGTTGGAGCAACGGACGGTCTCACAATGTGGTGCTGGAGCAGATGGCACCAAGGTTGACAGCTATGCATTTAGTTTGAGGCTAGCCCAGGTTTCACCGTCTCAAAGGTGTTTTATTTTATTTTTTTCCATGATGCCATTTTATGATTGTATAACGTTCTTTCTTCACTTGGAACCCTCAAAGTGCATGATAAATAATAGCTGGAGAACTCTTGGGCATAGTTATGCAGCTTAATGACTAACAGTTTTGTGCTCTGTACAGATAGGAAAGAAATGGTTCCTAAAGGCTGGGCTTATTCCTATAGTCCTCGAGCAAGGCACTGGAGGAGGTAGAAATGGGATAGCTACCTGCAGTGTACACTGGGAAGTTTCTTTTCTTTCTCTGAGACATACAATTGACACTTTCTCATGTCCTTGGTGTTTGACCGTCTGCAGAAAGAAACTTAATGTGGTACTTGGAGTAAAGTGTAGGTGACATCTGCTTTAACTAACAAACAAACAAACTTCCCTGCGAAAATTCAGATATTTAGGATATGTGTCGAAGTCACGTAAAAATCTAATTATCAGTACCTGGTAAAGAAAAGGTAACTTTAAAATGTCTTAACTTTTCACATCATGATTTGGCAATGTAGTGAAACCTACCTGCATCTCCCCTGAGAACAATGCTTTGAAATGTACACTATGAAATTCAAAGGAAAATCCCACCACACTGAAATATTTTTATATAATAGCTTAAAATGCTGCAGCGCAATAGTATGTGTACTTCTTATAACTGAACCTACAGTTGTAGAATTCAATCAAATAATCATTCTGAAGCCAAATAAATAGCGCATATATGTTTGTTTGCTGAACATGTATGCCACTGCAATGAGAAATTTAAGTTTATGTAAATTCTCCAATGAACCTGTACACACAGACAACACTACTAAGATTGAGTTCTTGTGCTTATGTTTGGATGAATATTAAATTTTGGCTAAGTGTTACTAAAAATAGACGGCAGGATACCTCCCACTCCTGTGTGCTCTGGTGTGCACGTGCACCCCAGTTCAGATTCATGGGTCTTTTAGAGTCTATTTCTCAACTTGCTCTCTTCAAGCTCAAGGTTAAGACCTGTTTTGTTGGGTTTTCAAATCACCCTTTACTGCTTGCTTTGCCAAGCTGTTGTTCAAATAGGACTTTCAAAATTGGGGTGAACCAGTGGGTTCTTTCAGCAGAAGATGGGGATAGATATGAACACAGGCTAGGTAAGTTCTGATCAAATTGTAAAGCGATAGACTTTTCATCTGTACTTTCTAAGCATTCTTTCTCCAAATCCAGTGTTTGGGCTATTCTAAGTGGTAGGAGCAAGCCCCTTAGTTGTAATTATTAGTGACGCTGTCATGGCCTTTGAATGGCCATATTAAGTCTAGGTATTTAAATGCATTAGCCAGGGAGCTGTGCTATTTAAAACAAAAGACTCTAGTGCCCGTGGTAGAATATGGTGTTTGCTTTTGTTTTTGTACCTGGGTCATGTATGAAGAGATGTTGTTGGTATTTTTCAATTATACACTTTTCACTCATCTCAATCACAGAGATGGGCTGTTCCCGTTACTATTGTCAGTCAACTGTAGGTCTTATTTGACAAAGCCCGAAAGTAGTCCTTTTCAGTTTGCTCTTGGCTCTACTTACACTGTCAGCAACATCTCCCCAGGGTGCGCAAATACCCTTTCCAGTTGAACATCTCATTTGCCGCGCTGTCATTTAAGGTGATAGCCATTTGTAGTTTAGCGAGGGATGATTTCATTCGTATGAGCGAACAGATGGGTTAATAAAGCTGTCTGAAGTTGTAAGCTGGTTCGCAGGTGTTCTCGCAGACGTCTATCATGGTGTCATGATGCCAGATACTGAACCACCAATAGTCGGCTAGATTATAAGGGCCTTGGAAACTGAAGTTAAACTTAATCTAAGCCAGGCTCATGCCAATATGAAGTAGAGAGCAATGGCTTATTTCTAGGCCATAAGAAGCAACAATGGCTCCGGGTCTCCTCTTAGCATGTGATGATTAGAATACACATAGAAAATACTCAAGCTATGATAAGAGGCTAATTTCACTAAAAGATACTAAAATAGATTTTGTGACCTTTTATTTTGAAAATGTGTTTGTTCCCTAACTTTTGTGTTGACAAATGGGTATTGACATCTTGAATAAAAGGATCACATAGAGATGCAAATGTACTTTGCACTTATGTGGGCCCCTGGGTGAAGGATCCTTAAATTTAACATGTAAAATATATCCCCATGCTATCTAGTGTTGGCCATGAGCTTGGTCTTGTTGTACCTTCCTTCTGTCAGAAGTACTCTGAGGGTGCATAAGATGAGAAGACTGGCAAACAGTTGGGGATTGTAGGCCCAGCTCAATTATTGGAATGTCCATGGCATGTGAGCTGACACCAGTAGAATAATTTGGGGTTTTAAAATTGCACCAGTTGACTTAAAACCTCCTGTGGGAAGGCGGAACTTTGTCTCTGGCTTGTGTTAAAAGCACTCCCTGTGATGCTGCTGAGCATTTCAGGCCTGGGACCCACTGGCTGATAACTGTGTACACACACACACACACACACACACACACACACACACACACACTCACACACACACACACCCTACCCTCCCACATATACACACATACACACACTATTAAAGTCGAATTCTTGTGTTTATGTTTGGATGAATATTAAATTTTGACTAAGTGTTACTAAAAATAGATGGCAGGACACCTCCCACTCCTGTGTGCTCTGGTGTGGATGTGCACCCCAGTTCAGATTCATGGGTCTTCAAGCTCAAGGTTAAGCTCTGTTTTGTTGGGTTTACATACACACACACACACACACACACACACACACACACACACACACACACACACTGATATCAGTGAGGATCAGAACAGGAGTCTTTGTTTTTAACCTTGACTTTACTATTAATACCTATTCTTTGGAGGTCAAAGTTATTACGCTGAGAACTTTTGGGCATCAGAGAAGCTTCTTATTTTAGGTTATCCTTCCAGACAGATGCCAGAATCCCATTAGCAGGACACTTTGTCTCCACTGGGGTGGTAAATGTGGAACATTGTCCTCTTTCTGTTATGTGCTCCTATTCACGGTCCATGACCAGGATTAAGGGATGCCACTAAAGGCAGAAACCACACAAGTCATGTAAAGTTACCACCAAAATCTATCAGGCAGATTGCAGACTACCTAAATTCTGCTTGTCTCTTCTGGTTGGGGCAGATCTTATTTAAGCTCAGGGAACCTTTCTCCATGTTTCTGTCTTGCACAGTTGATCTATTCAGCAGGGTCTTCTTTAATTTCTTCATGGCAATTCAAGCTGAGGCTTAAGAAAGCCAGAATATATGAAAAGTATTAACTACCTGCCTGGGTAGCACGCTCTCTCTCTCTCTCTCTCTCTCTCTCTCTCTCTCTCTCTCTCTCTCTCTCTCTCTCTCTCTCTCTCTCTCTCTCTCTCTCTGTCTCTCTCTCTCTCCCTGTGTGTGTGTGTGTGTGTGTGTGTGTGTGTGTGTGTGTGTGTGTGTGTGTTTGTAAGTAAGTGGAGATGAGTGTGGAAGTGTGTATGCACATTTAATTGATGGGATATTCCTTCTTAAGTGCCTTCTTTCCTCCATCTTCCCCCCCCCTCTTTATTCCTCCTGCAAAATAAAGACAAATTGGTGAACTCCATATATATATGCATATATGTCTCTCTCTATATATAATTTTATGTATATAAGTGTTCTATCTGCATGTACACCTGCATGTCGGAAGAGGGCATCAGATCCCAGTATAGATTGTTGTGAGCCACCATGTAGTTACTGGGAATTGAACTCAGGACCTCTAGAAGAGCAGCCAGTGCTCTTAACCGCTGACTCATCTCTCCAGCTGAAACTACTACTTCTTCTTCTTCTTCTTCTTCTTCTTCTTCTTCTTCTTCTTCTTCTTCTTCTTCTTCTTCTTCTTCCTCCTCCTCCTCCTCCTCCTCCTCCTCCTCCTCCTCTTCTTCTTCTTCTTCTTCTTCTTCTTCTTCTTCTTATTATTATTATTATTATTATTATTATTATTATTATTATTATTTCTCCACTGCTAGATCCTGTTGTCACCAAAATATCCTGACTCCATTCCAAGGAACTCTCAACTATTTTTCACATAGGTGTCTCACTGAAAAGTTCAAACCACTGTGAGTGCACCCATAGTGTCTATGGTACCCATGCCATACAAGAGAACACTCTGTATTCCCATTACATATTTTGCTATCCAACATATTAAGATGAATTTATGTGTGTTACTGTGTATCCTTCTTCCTCTGTCTGGTTTCCTGGGATCTCTGAAACCTCCCTACTGTAGGAGGAACCGCGATAACCCATCAACACTTCTTGTTCCTTTTCTGTACAGGCCCTTAAATGAGACCTCCTCTCACACCCACCAGGAATAAAAGCCAACAAAGATGTTAGCTGAAGGCTCCCACGTGCAAGGCACATCTGGATGTCAGTGTTCACGAATAGTTGGCTCTATATAAAGTGAGAGTTCTTGGAGGCAGATGCTGTAGGGTCCTCTAGATAACCACCATGGCTTTGTTGAGTTCTTACAGGGAGACAGGAAGAGCTGGAACATCCTGAACAGAGATGTGGCATAATCTATATAAGACCTAACCTTAGTTGAAACTACTCTCAAAGTGTCTCCCCCCCCCCATCTGTTCCTCTAACATGCTAGCTACATGCTGTCCTCAGGACCTTGCTCTTCTGGGTCTTTGGGATGCCTGGCTCCAGCAAGACATGGCTCGGGCCATATCTTCTCAGTAACACCTTATCTACCCACTATCTAACACTTAATCTCTATTCTTCCTGTCTGCTTCATTTTCCTTCCCAGAGCAGATCGCCACCCAATACCGCATGTAGCATATTTATCTTGTTTACTTTCTGCAAAGAAAATCATTCTTATTCCGAGCAACCGACCCAACCAAAAGGGAATGGTGGTCTGTGTAGCTGATCATCTTGCCCTCTCTATTCACTAGCACTCGTAAGTGCAGCAACACTTGCGTAGGCTGTAATTAAGGGATACGTTCTTCTCGGGTAATTCTAATTTCACCTATTTGGTCATTTTTATTTTTCACTCTGAATTAAGGCCCTATAAAGTGTGTTATTGTTTTATGTCTATTTTTGTTTCAAATCTTTTAAAAAGCTGTAAAGAAGAGTTCATCTCTCAATGCTGGCAGCATTTGAGAGCACAGAACTGATTAAAAGTTTAAATAAAAGCTTTTTGTGAGATACAATAAAAATAGCAGAGATTCTATACATCATAAAAGGCATCTTTTCACACAACAGGGACGTATGCTCAACCATGTTCATAGCAGCCTTATTCGTAATAGCCAGAACATGGAAACAGCCTAAGTGTTCCTCAGTAGAAGAATGGATAAAGAAACTGTGGTACATTTACACTATGGAATACTACTCAGCTATTAAAAACAAGGAATTTCCTACATTTGTGGACAAATAAATTGAACTAGAAATTATCATAATGAGTGAGTTAACCCAGAAGCAAAAAGAGTTAAATGGTATATACTCACTTATATCTAGACACTAGTCCAAGGGGTACATCCCCATGGAAAACTTTATCTACCAGGAAAGTGGGTCAGAGGGGAGGACATCCTATTGAGACTTTAGGTGTGAGAAGCCTGGGAGAATGAGGAAATAGAAGGATCCAGAGGGTCCTGGAAAACTACAGGTGGGTCTGGGCCCTGGGGTCCTCCTCAAACTATGACACCAGTCAAGGGAAATATAGGCAGTAAACTTCGAACCCCTACCCTGACTAGCCGATGGACAGGACATTCTCCACCGTTAAGTGGAGAAGGAGATCTGACTTTCACACAAACTCTGGTGCCCCATATTTGACCATGTCCCTTGGATGGGGACGCCTGGTAGCACTCAGAGGAAGGATAATAGGTCACCAAGAAGAGACTCGATACCCTATGAGCTTATACAGGGGGAGGAGGTCTCCCTCAGTCACAGACATAGGGGAGGGGAATAGGGGGGGGAAGCGGGAGGGAGGGAGGAATGGGAGAATACAAGGGATGGGCTAACAACTGAGATGTAATTTGAATAAATTAATAATTAAAAAAATAAAAAGCATCTTTTTGAGAATACAGCTTGCATTTGTTGACTTGGCTTGAGCAATTTTAGGGTTGGGTTTTAGGAAAAGAAGTACTGTACTCTAAGGGGAGGTAAGTCTCGGGTCCCTTTGCCTCTGCCAAGCTTTCTACACTTTGAAACATAAGACTTGAGTTAGCTTTGTGTTTCTCAAAGCTCTGTTTGTTCTACTGCAGTGGTTTTCAAGTTTCCTAATGCTGTGGCCTTTTAATACAGTTCCTCATGGCGTGGAGACCCCCAATCATAAAATCATTTCTGTTGCTACTTTGTAAATGCAATTTGGCTACTGTTATCTGATATGCAACCCTTATAAAAAATCCTTTGATTCCCCAAGGGGTCACGAGCCAAAGGTTGAGAAACACTGCTCTAAACGCTCTGAAGCACTTCCCCACAATTAAAACAAAATAAAACAAAACAAAACCAAAAATAAAGACAAAGACAACTAAGTAAAAACAAAACAAAACAAACTCACAAATGAACACACACACACACACACACAACCCCAACTGATTCCTTGAGCTTGAGTCCTAGACATTTTTGATGGTGAGGGTGTTTTACAAAATACAACATGCTTCCTTTGTACAGAGAGGTCACTGGTTCCAAAATCAGCTAAAGTCTTTCCCAGGAGACATTCTGTGATGAGGTGGATAATTGAAGTCTTTTTAAAAATACATTTTTAATTGAAATGGAATTAGATCACTTTTTCCTTTTCCTTTCCTTTCTTCACCTCCTCCTAGGCTCCCTGGCTTGAAGCTCTTTTATACTCCCTACCTTGATAACTTCCTTTATTTTATTATTCACGCATGCACGCGCGCGCGCGCGCGCGCGCACACACACACACACACACACACACACACACACACACACACACACACACACACACACACAGATATGCATGTATATATATCCCAACAGTAATTATTTACTTGTATTTTCTTTGTCCAGTGGTGAAAAGAAATTCTTTAGAACTACAGAGAAGTCTAGTTGGATGCTATATCACACGCTGCCAGTAGATGGCGCAGGCAATTCTTGGGAGGGAGGAGATAGTGGTTGGGGTTTCCCTTTTCCCTGTGCCTTAAACTTGAAGCTTGGTTTAGGAAGCTTTGTGGAGACGTGCCACTTTAACTCAAAAGGTGTAGCTGTTTTGCTTGACAAGTTGATAGAGAGACTCATTAAATAAGCGTCCTAGCGTCTGAAGGGAGAGAGGTGAACCCTTTGCATAAATAGCGGTTGCCATTTTTCTTCTCCCTTCTAGCAGGTGCGGTCTTCCTTGCTCTTTATTGGTGTCTTCCACGCTCCCTCCTGTTTCAGTTTCTGCCGTAACTAATATTTATAATCGTCGATAAAATGAACGGGTGAGTTCAATTTTAGTTTGCTACCTCCGCAATTGCTATAATTTTCAAGAACTTGAATATTTGACTCCAACTCAACATTCTTAGATGGGGGACCACCATATTCAGGTTTAAATGGTGCGTTATTGTTCAGGACTGTTGCTGTGTGATGCTAATATTTGTTCTTAGCATCTGAAGCAGCACAAGGCAATCCAGGAAGGAAGAAGGACTTTTATGCCACATTAGGGGAAAACAACCAAAATCCTCTCTGTAGAGCACAGTTCAGTTGAGAGCCAAAGCTGTTACCGAGCGCAAACACACACACACACACACACACACACACACACACACACACACACACGGGGGTTGCACAGTAGCAGGCTGTGTCTCTCTCGTCTTTTCCTTGGGAGGACTCAAAGCACACATATTGCTTTATTCTACAAAGCTGCCTTTCCCCCCTGAACTGTCAAAACAGGACGATTCTTTTTTTCTTCTTCTTCAGATTGAATCCCTTCCCTGGCTTTGTTCCAGCCCAGCTGTGGTTCTGGGAGATGTCACCGTCTTGTTGTCAGGCCATCCCACCGTGCTTTCCTCTTCCCTTAGTGACATCTACTGATGGGTCACTGCCTGGAAGGCTGGATCAAAGCAGGTGTGTGTCCACGCGTGAACATCCCTTGTCCGCTTTCCATCTGGCTGCATCCATTTCTAATCTTCATTAATACAAAACAAAACAACCATCTAACCAAACAACCCCAAAGCCTAAATCACGTGAAAAACAAGCAAAATACAAGGAAAAACGGAAGCTTTTTTTTTTCCTTTTTTACTATGAGTGGCTATAGTATATTGAAATCTCAGCATATGCCAAGTCCTTACAGCATGCCATGCTTTTAAATAATTGACGTGTATGTCATGGCATTTCATCCTCACCTCAGTGTCATGAGTTTAAGGCTACAATCATTTTCGATCTACAGATGAGAAAACTGACCACAAACAGGGGTAAATAAATTGCTCAAAGTCATGCAGCTAATAGGTACTGGGTCGAGGTCTCAGTCCAGGTAACTCAATGAAGTAACCCTGATTGCAAGGGTGATGCATCGAAGTCACACACAAGGAAAAATACGAGTCTCCGCTGGAGTGGCCATTAGAAGCCTGTGTAATTGTTATTAATGCAGCTGTGTTTCTAGTTTAAGATGGTGCAATGCTCCAAACCCGGTTCTTCATATTTCTAAAGGAGAGACGTGCACCGCTGTACGTCTCATCATTAAGAGGCGGTCCTTACTGTGACTGACATATGTCCAAGGTCTGTCCAATGGTAAGCACACTTAGCAAGCTGACTGCAGAGCAGGATGGGCAATGGCTACCTTCTATGATTTACTTAACGTACCAAAGGAACTGTGGAAGGGCTCAGCAAGTAGGCGAAGTTAAGATACAGCCTGCGGGAGCTTTTCCTACCAGCTGTACCCCAGGTTCCTAAGTCAACAAAAGACTGAAGAGTCAGCCATGGAGAGGAGGGACTTGATATTATGTATGCAATATTGGGCATAAGAAGAGCAGCCAACAGTATTTCTTTCACTGAATGACGTTCACAGAAATACTGTTTTGCAAACAGGGACACAACAATAAAGAAACTCATTCACTCACTAGGGCTCTGAGAGTTCTACAGTGAGAAAAAAAAAAAAGAAAAGAAAAAAAGAAAAGAAAGAAAAGAAAACTCCAAGCTTGGGGTGGGGGAGGGGGGAAGCTCACCTCTCACTGTAGTCTAACCTAATGGGATGAAGAGAACAATGGAGCAACTTAGAATGGCCATCTCAGAAGCCAGTCCTGGAACCACAATGCTGTGGGTGGTGGCAGTTCACTAAGAGGAAGGACTGAAGGCTAGCCTAAAACATGAGTGGCGTGCACCTGCTGTATTCTTCTGGTTTGAACTATTTTCATCAGACGCGTTTGCATCAGTGTAATCCTCCAGGTGAAGGATCCAGTCTGTGTGAGGCGTTGTTTCCCCAGTGAGAAGCATTTCTGATGCATCGCTCAGGTGTTTCCTGTCTAAGCAGATCATCCACAGACCCCTCAGCTTGAACCTCATCAAAGTGGAATTCTCCACCTGTCCCTCTTCCTTCTCCTGTAACCATGTTTCAGAGTAAATAAAGCCAGCTGCCCGGGGCCCATGGTCTCTATCTCCTTATGCTTTTAACACTGTTGTCCTTCCAGACGCCATTAAGTTCAACTCTTGTGACGTCTCATCAACTCCGTCTTCCTGCCGCCTCTCTCGCTGCATTGCTACATCTCCTCCTCTGATGTATTGGCTGATCCTTGAAGCCATCTGATGTTCTTTCTCAGAAGTTACACAGAGCTTTCAGCGTCAAGTTCAACTCTGCCTTCTTCTGGAAAGCCGTGGGCTTTCACCCTGGCTCCCTTTGTAAGCACACCTTACTGAACCGAATGAAGCTTCCTGGGTGGACTGCAGAGCACACCTTTCCGTATTCTGCTCTTCTGTATGGTATGTATGATGGCATACGTTGAGTTTCGAATGAGTGGGTTTGCTAAGTATAAAGCAAGGGGTGGGTGAATGGCTCAAAACATCCAGGAGAAGTTGACTAAGGGAAGTGCAGTTGAGACAGTCAGGGCTAACAGCTAGTAGAAATCAATTGAGGAGGTTGAGTTTCTGGTTGAGCTTTCTCTCTGGAGGGTAAGTTTTGCACAGCTGAGCTGCCAGCTCCTTTCCCCCACGGCAGGCCCTTTTTTACATTGTGGAAAAACAGTGATGCCATCCCTTGGAAATGGGTTACCTTCACACTACTCCTGGCCTCTGTTCATCTTGTCCCTTGCTGTAACAGACCTGGGTGGGGAAAGCCCATCCCTAAGCAAGTGGGCTTGGAAAACACACTTGGAACAAACACACTTAGCTCCGTAATGGGGGTGGGGGACAATCTCATGTCCAGAGCCAACTTCTCAGTGAGCTCAAAGAACACATGACAATTTCCAGCTGTAACGCAAATCACAGCTGTCCTCTGTGCTACCTAGCACTTGTCCTTTCAAACACACTTAGTCACTTACTCTAAACAGCTTGACGATAGCCCATACCATCCATACACTGAAGATTTACTTCACCATGGTTCATTTCCTTTCCACTCTTTTATTTGGTTAGGCTTTTCTTGCTACTTATTGAGACAATGATTTTTTTCACTCTTCTTAAGCGTGCTTTTTTCCCATTCTTCATGCATATATTTATATAGGTTCATGGCACACTTTTGCCTTCTTCTCTTACATACTTATTTTATTTATTTGCATATTTGCCTTGTAAGGTCCTAGGAAGGAGAAAATACCCCGAAACCAATTTTAACACTACACTCACTTAACGAAAACCAAGCAGAACCAACCAGAAGCACCGTGAACTTTTCTGTGTGGTTCTTTTGTTAGTCTCACTGTAATAGCTCTGTTCTCAGCAGTCGAAGGTTCAGCTGTATCAAAGATTAATGCACTTTATTGGTGCATAATCTTCAAAGGGAGTCTTAAGGTCTCCTACTCAGAGCGCTTGCACAGCCATAGGGCAGAAGTCCAGGGTGCCCTCCTGTGCATGACTTACTGTAAGGTAAAAGTTTCCATTTGTTGGCGATAAGACAGGTAGGCCAAGATCAACCCCATTCATAAATTTGGTCTGGGTCAGGTTTAATTCATAGATATCAGCCAACAGAAGTGTGAACTGCAATTGTTAGTGGCCTTGACCTGCCCCACCTTGGATCTTGGGAAATCAATGTGGCTTTGTTCAGCGGTGACTGCCTTGAAAGGGCCATAAATCAGGAGCTTCCATAGAAACTGTTTATTGTCAAGGTAATGGCAAAGAAAAATGATAGCAGTTATTCCATTTACACACTCTAGACTTTTCACTTATCATTGGTGTTTCTTCCAATTTCTGTTTAGTTTCCATATCCAGCTAATAGGAACACAAGGCTTTTGAGGAAAATTTTCAATCATTTATTTGCTGACTCTCACCATGGCTTCGCTGTAGTTTGAGTTAGTCAACAGGCACTTGCCCAAATGGAGAGCTTTATATTAAGGCTCTGTGTCCATTTCATAACACAATTAAAAATCGGCGATGGGACAACACAGGATATTCTGTGACTGGTGCCAGTTCATTTGCCCATGAACAAAGGGTCTGGAACCAATAGGCTTCTGAAGTTATGCGATGACAATTTGTCACAGGTGTCATTCTGACTTTTTGATAGACCACAGCCTGTGTGTCTTACCAGTGATTTGTCAATAATGAGTGGTAATGTACTGAAGACCTCGAAGGCTGTTCCGCTTTGTCAGTTAGGCGGCAGTCACGTGGTTGCAGTAATCATGCTGCTTGCTCTCTGTCTCAAGTGGGGGAGATGCTGCTTCAGAGCCATTTGTCTTAGACATTTAATGCTAAGTGCTAGCCATTCTCAGTGTGTGCTCTCCTCTTTATTTCCATAATAAAGTCCAGCACAAGCTAAATAAGTTTTTCTTTATAAGATTATCCTTTCTCAAATATTTCATTATAGCAATATAAAGCTCACTCTCCTAGTCACTATGAATTAGTTGAGTTTATGGCATTTTATAAAATTGAATTATACACTATGAATTATTTTTATTTTTATTTGTGTGTGTGTATGTGTGTGTGTGTCACCTTTTTCACCAACCGTAGTTATTTTCAGGTTCATCCATGTTGTGGTGCATGCAATCACATCTTTTCGTCGCTGGAGTTGTGTTCTAATGTATGGATATACTACACTTTCTTTTGGTCATTCCCTGATGTGACTATCAATGCCCATTGTAGATACATGTCCAAGTTCTGGTGATTAAAAGGTGAGTTTCTAATTACTGCATCATGTCTCTTTATGGACATATTATTTATGCTAATTAAAAGTCAAGAAATAGAATGGGTATCTTGTGTGGTTAAGTGCATGCCACAATTCTTGTTCAACTCCAAAATGCTTACCAAAGTGACTGCAACTTTTTCCATGGCCAGTAGCAATACTTGGCTTCCAGTCCTTCCAAACTCTTGACTGTATTTGGAATAACAGCCATTTTTAGTAGCAGCTCATTGTAGTTATAACTCATATTTCTCTAAAGAATACTTTCTGGAGGCTGTAGTTTTGTTACAGAATTTCAGGATGACAGGCTTATTTATTTATTTTTCCAGTAGTTTAAATATGTTGCTGTGTTTACCTTGTTTTTCAGGAGAAACCTCTGATCATTCTTGACTTTGTCTTTCTCCCTCTGATGTTTCTTCTTTTTCATTTTGATGGATTTTCTCATCACTGAGTTTGAGAAATTAATGTTTCTTGGTGGGGTTTCTTTTCGTTTTGCTTGCATATTATTGAAATTACTTTAACTTCGGGCTTATAGTTTGTACTAAATTTAGAACATTTTAGCCACAATTTTTCTGTTTTCCATGCTTTTTCCTCTTTGGGGATTCCAAATAATTGTATAGCAGGCCATTTGAACTTTCTAATGGTTCATGTTTTTTAAAAATTAATTCTTTGTGAGTTTCACATCATGTGCCCCAGTCCCTCTCATCTCCCCATCCCCTCATATCTACCCTTCACCCCTTTGCCCTCACAACCTCCCCACAACACACACACACCAATACCAATACCACCAGCAGCACAACAAACTATAGAAAAATGTCTCATCGTGGAAGCTGCAGTATGTCACACTGTGTCCCTTAGTATGTCCCTCTGTCCACACATATTCACTTGCAAACATTCATTGCATTGAGTCATTGGTCTGGTTCAAGAGCTGTCTTCTCTGAAACAATCACACTGGATCCTCATCAGAACTCTTCCCAGCTATCCTTTTGCTGCTCTGTGTCATGGAGATCCTACAGATTTGGAAGAGCAGGGCTGGTCTTTTCATTCACGTCAATCATTCACAGGTAATATAGATCTTGGGGGTGGGCCTATTCAGACCCCTGAGTCTGAACCTGGTAGTGGCTGGGCTGGTCAGCTTGGGGCTCTTCTTTATCCATACCCCCCCCCCCCCCGGGCTAACTCTCCAGCACTATCTAGGAAGGCCACCAAATGCTGACATCAGCCAGAGGCAGGAGCAGTTCTCCTGCTCTCATGCCCTCAGGCCAGCTGCACCCACACCTCCAGAGCCAGCTGTCCAGCCAATGTGCATGGGCCAACGTACCCAAGTGCTGCAGCCTGTGAGGGGCTGGTACAGCTCTACCACTCTCACACCCTCGAGGCTGGGTCAGTTGTCGCAGCCCCTCACAGGCTGCCTCACCCCTGCCCTTGTCATCAGGGCTAGCTCTACTGTGTTGCCAAGGGGAGGTGCAGGGCTAGCTTTCCTGAGTGCTACATCCAGTGATGTGTCAGGGATAGCACTTCTCCTCTCATGACCCCAAGGGCAGCTTTCCCAGCTACAACAGTGGTAAGGGGAAGGAGAAGGCATCACCCCTGCCCCACACTCTGCCCTGAGGGTAGGCTCACCCACACCCTACCACCCCCCTAGCTCCACTGTCCTGCCTGGGTGAGGCTCAAGACTCACTCTCCCCTGAGATGGGCGATAGGGCCAGCTCAGAAAAGCGCCGCATCCCGTGAGAGGCTGGGCTAATTGTGCACAGCCCCTGGACATCCACGTGGTCCCCAGCATCTGCCGCAACAGGAATGGTCCCCAGCTTCTCTAGTGATAACATAGCATCAATCTCTGCCACTGCATAACCATGGGCTCAGGCATAGCCCTCAGCTGCAGCTTGGGCTGGGACCGCCCCATGGCCCCAGGTGCAGGGCTTGGCCACTCAGTCTGTCCTCTCGAGTCTCTAGTTCCGCCTCTCTTCATAATGCTCAAGCTGCTCCACTTCTCGTCTTTTCCCATCTGACCACCACATAATCGCACGTTGCGGAGGCTCCTACTGTAGGCTGGCCACACTGGCCAGTGGGCTTCAGGGTGAAATACTTCATCCTTCTGCATGGTGTGGAGACAAGCGGTTGTCTGGGGCCCGCCTGTGCTGCGCGCCGGAGGGTAGGTCTGTTGGGTGGCATGGCGGTCAGCAAGTCTCTGTCTGTCGTCCTCCTCCCGCGCTGTGCTTCCTGGGTTCGACTTAATTTGACCTGATTTGATTTTCACGAGTCCTAGGCAGAAGACGACGTTGGCCACCAAGCCAGGCATCAACTAGGATGACAAAGGACTGTCGCCGGCTCTGCCCCTGACTGATGTAAGAGCAGCATCACCCATAAGGTGTTTCTTTGTCCGTTGCTGGGGGCGGATTCATTAATGTTTTAATAATTTCTTTTTTTTTTCTTTTTTTTTGTTTTTCGAGACAGGGTTTCTCTGTGTAGCCTTGGCCATCCTGGACTCACTTTGTAGACCAGGCTGGCCTCGAACTCACAGCGATCCGCCTGCCTCTGCCTCCTGAATGCTGGGATTAAAGGCGTGCGCCACCACTCCCGGCTATAATTTCTTTTTAAAAATCTTTTTATTTCTACATTTCTGTGGAGAGAATGTAACCTTGCCTTAGGCTGGGCCCAAGGCGAAAACAGTCTTGGGATGCTTGACCACACTGAGACCTTGTCTCTACACACTGATAAAGATCTTAGATAGACTAAGAGAGTGAAGAAGTTTCAGCCCAAGACAAAAGACAGGCTCCTAAGACCCTCAGCCAGCCTGGGGTGTTGTATTGCAAAAAGGACCATCATTAGGAGGAGAAGGACTTTGGTGAATCAGAGTGAGAGAGATCAGAGGTTCCTAACCGTGGCGATGCAGAGTTGGAAGATTCACCACAGAGGGGTGAGCGCGGTGGGTTTCTCCAGGTTCGGTCCATGGACGGTTCGCCTTCTCCTGTAGGATAGAGAATGTGCTAGACTCCTGAGATTTATACCAGGGGATTTGCCCCATGGAGCTGATACCCAGAAGGTTTCATTCTTGTTCTCCTTAATCTCTTTTCCCTCCTATTTAGAGTAGTTGGGTTGTAAGGGAGGTACATACCTTAATAAACTCCTAATAAAGTAGAATTGTTAAGGACTCGGAGCCAACACATTTCATTTTAAACAATTTCTATTGCTTTCTAAAATGAGTTGAACTCATTGATTTATTCCTTTCCCTCTCTCCCTCCCATCCTGCCTCCCTCCCTCCCTCCTCTCTCTTTGGTGCTGTAATGGAACCCAGGGTCTACAGTGATAGGCAGGTGTTCTACCATTGAGTTAAATCCTCAACCTTGAGTTCATTTGGTATCTTATTCGATGACAATCAATTTTCTATGCATCTAAAACATCAAGTATTATGCTTTTAATTTTCAAAAGTTCAGTGGTCCTACTTAATATCTTAAACGTAAAATGGTTATAACATCTTTAATTTTCTTGTCTGGTGATTCTGTTATCTGTGTCAGCTTTGATTGACTGGATTTTCTGTTTCTCAGCAAGCCTGATATGTTATCGACCTTTAGAAGCTGTTGTGAGTAGCTAGGAAATGGGAACAACTCAAACATTTCACAACTGGTGGTTTGACAACGCAAATGTGGCACACAGACAATCTGGAGCACTATTAAGTAGAAAAGAAAACAGAAACTATGGAGTTTGTATGTAAGTGGATGGAACTAGAAATGATCACATTGAGGGAAGTGATCCACACCCGGAAAGACAAACCTAGCATCTTCTATCTTATTGGACGCTCCTAGCTCTAAATCTTCAGGTGTGACTAACTATGGAAATCAGGAAAATAAAATGGAACTGTTGCAAGGTTGGGGGGCAGGGGGCTGTTGGGAGCAATAGAGAGTGGAATGTGAGGTATAAGTAATCTGATCAGAGAAATGGGAAAGGAAGGCTGGTTAGGGCAGGGAGGGGGATAACCAACCACGGAAGATGTGGGAAGAGGGTGAAGGGGAATGCAGGATACAAATGATCTGACTGGAAAAGGGGAAATGTAAGCTCCTTAGGCAGAGAGGTTAGTGCAGAAGAAATTGGGAGGGTGGTAAAGGAGAAGAGCAGGATGCAATAGGTGAGTGAGAAAGGGGGGTCCTTAGGGAAGGGAGAAGGAGTAAATACAGGAGGAGGTAGATAGGTAAAATAACAAAATGGATAGTTGGGAAAAGCCACAAAGAATCACGCTATTATCTATTTCCCTAAAAAACAAAACAAAACAAAAAAACAAAAACCCTCATAATGCCTATATATACATAATTTTAATAAGCTTTTATCATCTGGTCTAATAGTGCTTTTTCCAAGAGTCAAAGATCACCTAACAAAAGCTCAGTACAAGATATGAGGAATCCTCTTTCATGTTGTTGGCCAAGGCTACCTAAGAGACTTCCAAAGCATAGTCTATTCCTATTGCCCTTACATAGCCTTGAGAAGTGGAAGGTAAGTCCCTATTGGTGAAGACACCATGTACTTTGTTTTAATTTTATTTTTAATTAATTAATTAATTCATTCATTCATTAATTCATATTACATCTCAATTGTTATCCCATCCCTTCTATCCTCCCATTCCTCCCTCCCTCCCACTTTCATCCTATTCCCCTCCCCTATGACTGTGACTGAGGGGACCTCCTCCCCCTGTATATGATCATAGGGTGTAAAGTCTCTTCTTGGTAGCCTGCTATCCTTCCCCTGAGTGCCACTGGGCCTACCATCAAGGGGACATGGTCAAATATGGGGCACCAGAGTTCATGTGAAAGTCAGTCCCCACTCTTCACTCAACTGTGGAGATTGTCCTGTCCATTGGCTAGATCTGGGTAGGGATTCGATGTTTACTGCACATATTGTCCTTGGTTGGTGCCATAGTTTGAGCAGAACCCATGGGCCCAGATCTGCCCATCATAATGTTCTACTTGTAGGTTTCTAGGACCCTCTGGATCCTTCTATTTCCCCATTCTCCTATAGTTCTCTCACCTAGAGTCCCAATAGGATGTCCTCACATCTATCCCACTTTCCTGGTAAGTGAAGACTTTCATGGGACATGTCCCTTGGGCTAGTGCCTAGTTATAAGTGAATATATACCATTTGAGTCTTTCTGCTTCTGGGTTAACTCACTCATGATCATTTCTAGTTCAATTAATTTGTTCACAAATTTTGGGAATTCCTTGCTTTTAATAGCTGAATAGTATTCCATAGTGTAAATGTACCACAGTTTCTTTATCCATTCTTCTACTGAGGGACACTTAGGTGGTTTCCATGTTCTGGCTATTATGAATAAGGCTGCTATGAACAGACACCATGTACTTTAGAAACCAGACCCTGAACCCACTCCGTTGCTACTGACCTGAATGCCTCTTCCCTGAGAATGAGGTTTCATGGTACTAGAAGGAGTGACATACAAACTTCTGAAGAAGGGAGGTGAACAACAGTACTAGCTACCCATCTATGATGCCTATGAACCACATCAACAACCAGCATGGCAAGATGGCCCTATGGGTACAGTAGTGGCACACACATCTTGGCGGTAACCAGCTGCTCTATAATTAACAGGAAGGATACCATGCTCAGTACTGGAAACCCAGCTTACTAATCAGTGCTAATGAAGTCATGGGTATTGGAGAAGAATCTACAACTGCTAATTTACTAACCCAGCATAATCCCTGACAAGTGCATAAACATTTATCTTTATACCCCCAGATGAGTGTAGTCTTCACCCCTCATCAAGGAAACTTACCTTTGTGAGTGATGAGGACCACTACAGAAAACCACAGCCAATCAAAATGGATTGGATCCCAGTCCCAATAGATAGATCTACAAAACATTACTGTACCTAAGGCTTTGCAAATATTGTGGAAGATGGGGAGAAAAGATCATAAGAACCAGAGGATCAGGAAGTTAGCTGTGAGATTGTGTCTTCTAGTGACACCTAAAGCTATACCTTTAAATTTTTGTCAACATGACGGCCAACACTTGAGTTGAATAAGGATGACACAATGAACATGCTAAACTAGATAGAAAAATGCCCATAAGGCCTCAACAAAGAACTACAAGCACCCAAGTAAAGTTGGGAGCAGGAGAGGTGATCCTCCCCAGAGAGGACTGTACCAAATTGTTGTATGATGCCAGTGGTCAGCCGTGAGACATGTTTACAAGTAACATTATATGGAAAGGTTATATTTAGGAATGCCTATGAATACATAAAAACATATGTGCATGCAATGAAAGAGGCCATAAATTTGGAAAGAGAGCAGGAAGGGGTATATAGGAAGCTTAGATGGAAAAAGGGAAGAGAGAAATGCCATTCAATTACAATCACAAAAATAAACAAAACAATTGCTGTTGTGAAAAATATTGATAGAAGCAACTTACAGGAAGAAAAATTGATTTTTTTTCTTATATTTAAAGAAGTAATACAATCCACCATAGCAGAAAGGCATGACAGCAAGAGGGGGCGGGGTCTTAGGAGGATGGCCATATGGCTTCTGTAATCAAGAAGCAGAGACAGAGCTGAATGCCTTTGTTCATATTGACTCCATTTTTGTTTTTCAGACTAATTGTGACCTTAGGACATGGGGTTGTGTTCCCCACATTCAGAGTGAGATTTCTCTTCTCCACTGGACATCTCCCCAAACACACCTAGAGGAGTGTCTCCTAGGTGATTTCAAATCCAGTGAACAAGGCAGATGCACCAGCACCTGTGGTGATTTTTAGCTGGATGCTAGACATGGTCTGCTTAGTGTTGAAGCTCAGTGAACTCACACAGATACGCCTGAGTATGTTCTAGGGCATTTCTATCTTTTTTGATAAATGCTTGGTACTTTCAGTGTTTGCTCTGTGATTTTTTTTTAGGTCAAATTATAGCTTTGTTTAATCAGAGATTAATTATTTCCTACTGTTGAAGCAAGATCCTTATGACTCTATCCAATACACAGTGGACAGTGAGTTGCTTAGTCTGGCTGTTTCGTTGATCTTTTCAGCTTGTGCTCCCGACCTTGTGTAATGTCCTTGCATGCACAAACTCACTGCTTGCGGAAACCCCTGTGTAGAGCTCCCAGGTTCTCTGGAGTGGCTCACTCTCCTAGGGCATTCTGAAAAAAATCAACCACCTTTGTTTTCTGGGCTCTCAACTTCACCATGTGAGACTCAGTGAGTCCATTGGACTGGGTCTTAGTCCCTTCTTTCTGAGACATCTTACCTTAGTGTGCTGACTTTCAGTCTCTGGCTCAGAAAGCAGGCACTGTGATGCCATCCTTAGCTGCTGTTTTCTCAAATTTGGAAAAGAAGTTGTTTCTCCTATACACTTTCTAGGTGATGCTTCCTGTTGAAAGAGGGTATATACAGTCCCTCTTACTCTTAGTGAAAAAAGGGAAATCTTACTCTTTGGAGCTTTAAGTTGTAGTTTGCACATCATAATATCTATCCTTTCAAATGCACACTTCAGTGGCTTTTCAGCAAATTCTCATATTTGCACAGCCATCACCACTATCTGAATTTAGAGCCCCAAAGACCACATGCCCACTTCCAGTCAATCTCTGTTCTCACTTGCAGCCTGGATAGCTACAAATTTACACTCTACATGGAATTGCCTTTTTAAGCTTAAAAACATGTATATGGATGTTTTGATTGTATGTTTGTCTGTGCACCGCCTGCATACCACTACTCTTTCCCCTTACCCTCCACATAATGGATGCCCCACCCGTAACTGATGCCCTTGTTCCAGTCCCTACACCCCATTCAGGCCCCTCCCCCTGTCCACCCAGGATGCCTATTCTGTTCCTGTTTCTCCTTCAGAGTGAGATTCATGCATCTTCCCTTGAGCCCTCCTTGTTATTTATCTTCTCTGGGTCTGTGGATTGTAGCATGGCTATCCTTTAAAGCTAATATCCACTTATAAATGAGTATATACCATGCTTGCCTTTCTGGGTCTTGGTTATCTCACTCAGGATGATCTTTCCTAGTTCCATCCATTTGCTTGAAAATTTAATAATATCATTGTTTTGTTTTTTATTTTTCATTTTTATTTTTGTTTTTTTGAGACAGGGTTTCTATGTGTTATCTTGACTGTTCTAGACTTGCTTTGTAGACCAGGCTGGCCTCGAACTCACAGCAATCTAACTACCTCTGCTTCCCAAGTGCTGGGATTAAAGGAGTGTACCACCATGCCCAGAAATATCATTGTTTTTAATAGCTGAGTAATATTCCATTGTGTAAGTATACCACACTTTCTTTTCTTATTTGGTTGAGGGACATCTGGGTTGTTTCCAGTTTTTGGCGATTATGAGTAAAGCTGTTATAAACATAGTTGAGCAAGTGTCCTTGTGGTAGGATGGAACATCCTTTGGGGTATATGCTCAGGAGTGGTGTAACTGGGTCTTGAGGTAGATTGATTGCCAATTTTCTAGGAAACTGCCAGTGTGATTTCCAAAGTGGTGGTTGTACAAGTTTGCACTCCCACCAGCAATGGAGGAGTGAGTGTTCCCTTGCTCTCCATCCTCCCCAGCATGTGCTCTCATTTGTTTCTGACCTTAGCCATTCTGACAGGTGTAAGATGGAATTTCAGAGTACTTTTGATTTGCATTTCCCTGATGGCTAAGGATGGTGAACATTTCTTTGTTTCTCAGTCATTTGAGATTTTTCTGATGAGAATTCTCTGTTTAGATCTGTACCCCATTTTAAAAATTGGATTATTTGGTTTGTTGATCTCTACTTTCTTGAAATATATCTATCTATGTCTTTATCTATCTATTTATGTCTCTATGTCTCTATCTCTATCTATCTATCTATCTATCTATCTATCTATCTATCTATCTATTTATCTATCTATATTAGCCCTCTGTGAGATGGGCTGGCGAAGATCTTTCCCCATTCTGTAGGCTGCTGTTTTGTCCTTTTGATGCTATCCTTTGCCTTACAGAAGCTTTTTAGATTGCTTTGGGTGCCAACACCGACTCTAGGGTTCCAAGTACCTGTGTGGCCTCTGAGGTTATGGGATCTGCTTGGTTTCTGGCATTTCTAGTACAGAATAGCCACCAGTAAAGCAGAAGTCTTCTGCCAAAGTTGTGGGAGGGAATGTGGATTCCAGGAGAGAGGATGCTGTTGGCAGATGTTGGGCAGGCTTTATAGGGTGTTAGCAGGCAGTGTCTTATGTGGGGGTACCTCGAATGGGTGTGGCCTCTGGTAAAACAGTGAGAGGTATGGGTATTTTTTACCTTCTTAACAGAGTCATTGGAGTGAACATTTTCAAATTTTGATGGAGTTTAATTCATTTTATCATCTTTTAGGTAATATTTTTGATGCTTTCTAGACATTCATTTCAACATAACTATGCATAATAAATACACTTATATTAGTTACTAGAATGCATTTATGTAGATCATGTTTTGATATGATTAGAGATCTCTCAGAGTGGATTTTAATTTTTGAACCCAGACAGATAGAGTAAATAAAGATGTGGTAAAGTAATTATATTTCCGTTTCAAGGAGTTTGAATCCAAATGAGGATTAAGATTCTCTGAAATCGTAACCATTAATTCTAACCTTGATTTTGCTTTTGTCAAGTGGAAGGTGTTGTTGGCTCAGCGGCCAAGGTACTTTTCTGTCTGAGTGGCTCAAACTGGATTGATGTAAAAAAAAAAAAAATCTCCAGAGATCAGTGTGGACATTAGATGATGCTTCTTAGATACATGGACCTCATTCTATAATTAGAAAGGACATTCCTCCAGGCTGATTTGTGAGTTCTCAAAGAGAAAAAAAGAGCATCTTGAGTTAAAGCTACTTAAGACACATAATTTTAGTCTCTGGGCTGTTGTAGAAAATGCAAAGCCAGCATGAATCTGAGGGACCCCCCCTCAACCCCCCCCCCCAACCAAACCATTGGTGAATAAGTAAAGAATTGAATTAGAAAATGGAAGACCCAGGTGAAAAACCAGCCCAGGACTAATAAGTTGTGAGCTATTGAGCATTTTATTTTGAAGTTTGAACTTCTCTTTTGTTAACTGTAAAGTAAACATGGACCTTTTCTAGACCTAAATGTGTATGAGGAAAAACCTCTAAGAACATTGCATTTTCTACACCAAATATTTTAGGGTAAGACTGACTGGGTTCCATTCTCATTAGAAGCCAGGAGAGAGGAGTGTCCCTACAAGGTTGGCTGGTTGTCCCGTCTACACGAGTGAGAGAAACTGCTCCACTAGGCACATAGAAAGTGTTTGTCTTTTCTTGCTGTGGGTGTGTTTGGAGGTGGAGCAGAGACCGGCATGAGATTGCTGTTTCTGATTAGCAGTGTTGACACTGCAGTTGACCAGAGCCAATGGCCCCACTGTGCAAATGGAATGTGTATCTAGTGGAGGGTACCTCAGGTCAAGGGCCTCTTGTCACATGGCTAGGAAGCAAAAGAAGCCCATGTTCTGTGACAGTCATTACTTTTTACATACGTCTTGGAGTTTTGGCACCTCATTTTAATGAGATAGCATGTGCAAAGTGCTTACAACAGCTGCCAGAAGGGAGGCCTTTTATCTTCAGCCCTTCCCTCCCGCCACCTTTCCTACCCCGTTTCCTGCATGGCTCTTTAACATTTGTGAGTCTTTAGAACTTTCCTGTGGCATTCTGTCCAGTTAAGGTTTTCAGTTACAGTCTACTGTGAGTCTTCTGTAAACTTTTGCTTTTATATAACATTTACTGACTACATATTTTTCCTCCTTGGTCTTACACATAAGTCTATCTATCATAACCATGGTGAATTTATTTGGAGACAAAGTAATGTATTAAGTAATATTTATTTACTTATTCATTATGGTGCTAAGAATTCAACCTAGTAACTCACAAGCACTAGGCAGTTGATCTACCACTGAGCTAATCCTTAGCCCTTCTAAAGAGGAATGATTATTATAAGCTATGGAATATTCTAAAGACAAGAGTACATTAAGAACAACACAAAATGTTCTGCCTCCATGGAACTTGTAGTGTAAATGCTATAATGAAAAGTATGGAATATGAATGAATAATGGATACTGTATCTCCAAGTTTGCTTATGCGTCTTCATTTTTGAATTGCCATATTCTGGTATTTCTGTGGAAAGCTTTTTGGACTGGTATCTTGGTGGGATAGTGCCTGACCTTATTTCAATCTCTCTCTGCCAATTTGTAGACACCTGACCAGGCTTTACCAATCAGACACTCAGAAAAACTGAATATAATTGGACTGTGTTCAACTCAAAGATTGCTCTTTGACAAAGGCCACCTACAGCCTCAGAGACTCATTTGCCCTCCCTTGTTTCAGAGGCCTCTCTCCTTAGCTGCTTCTCCTGGGCCAAACCTTCACTGTTTCTCCTAAGTTATATTAAGTGTTATTTTGCATTGCTTGGAATCCAGTTATTCTAACACATTACATTTGGCAAAGTGAAAAACATTGCCTGTCTTAATTTCTCAAATTCAACTTTTAGGCTTCACCCACCGGACTGGTAAGAAATTAAGACCAAGCTAAGTGGGAATTCCCCTTTTCTTCTGTGGCTGAGAACCAGTAGCCAGTTTCGGAGGTGTCCACAGTTGCAGCCTTTGCTCTATGCCAGGGATAAGGAGATCGTTAGAAGGACTGGTTATCAGGGAGTTAAGGTTCGGCTTCTACAGGTGTAATGTGCAATGCTTACTGTGTGTAAGTCTATATTGTGCCTAGGAGACTTTGTACCATTGAGCTGATTACTCGGGTGCACAGCCTCCCACTCCCACAGACAGTTAACTTATCTGAAATCCTCCGTTATCGTCCGTGAGCAGAGTGCAAACTCGTGTTCACTCCGTCTTGTTCACTCACCTGTCTCCTTTAAGCTGCCCTGGATTGCGATAAACTCAAGGAAACAATGAACTCATTCTTCTATTTAGCACGAATCTAGCAAGTGCTTGATCCATTGCAATTCCTCCATGAGCCTTTGAAAGGACAGAGGAAAACACTATACAGCTACTGTCCCACAGTAGCACAAAATTGGGGGTGGAGAATCGGAAGACTTGGTAAGCTAGTGGCTAGACAACAGGGCAGTGACAGATGTGATAGGAAAGATGTAAAAATAGGCAACGTAGGAATAGAGACAAAAGCCAGGCGTAGTGATACACACCTTTGATCCCAGCACTTGAGAGGCAGAGGCTGGTGGATTGCTGTGAGTTTGAGGTCAACCTGGTCTACAAAGTGAGTCAAAGACAGCCAAGGCTACACAGAGAAACCTTGTCTCTAAAAACAGAAAAAAAAAAAAAAAAAAAAAAAAGAATAGAGACAAAGCGCTGAATCTACTTGGGGATGTCATGCCAGGCACAGACTAAAGAAGGGGAGGACGGCTGGGTGGAATCTTAGGAAAGACGTGGGAATTTGCTTGATATACAGATAGCTAGTAATGGCATATCCCAAACAATGGAAGGAAAGAAGATAAGGAAGAGAGGGGCTTGGGGGAAGCAGGAGGAGGAAGAGATAATATGGGAGAAAAAGAGGGTCAGAGAAGAGGCAAAAAAAAAAAAAAAAAAAAAAAAAAAAAAGAACAAGAGAGAAGGAAGAAGAGGAAGAAGAGAAGGAAAAGAGAGATAGAAGAAGGCTGGAAAGAGGCATCTGGGGGAGGAAATGGAGAATGCCTGTGTACGTAGCGTACTCCAGCTGGTCTGACTTGGGCAATGAGTCCATTAAGAGGTGTGTACCAGAAGAGGCGTGTACAACACGGACCTAGAAAGCAGGTGGATGGAGGGCCCAGGAGGTGAAGCAAGAACATTGCTGTCACGCTATTGTATGTGAAAACCGAAGCTTTGCCTCTGTGACTCCAAGGAAAAGACTTACCTGTGTCCTTATCTGCACATAAGAGAAGGTGACAGAAACCCCATCTTAATGTTATTGAGAGGACAAAGCAGACTTATAAATTGAAAGTACTTAGCATAGTACCCACCACGCAGCAGAAATCAATGGGTTTTTCCCATTACTTTTTTCCTTGAAAATCCATGACCAACTGAAAATCCATCACCAACCTCAATGAAACTGAAGGTTCCTTACAAAAAGTGGGTGTGTATGGGATGTAGATGGATGAGAGATGTTGAAATAAAGAATCTTTGAAGCTGGGAAGCAGGGTTGTTGCCAAATCCCCACAAAAATTAAATGTCATTCAATTGTAAGCATAATATTAAAATAAAAGCAGACATCAGTAGTACAAATTATTATAATCCTGTTACATAGTCAATCAAGACTGTTACTTATCTGTGATATTTCTACTTGGAATAGACAAAAATACTGCTTTCAATTATATAGATTTTCAATTAGATCAGGTTTTCACATCTGCATTTTTGCTTAAGCATTGTCATTCTTCAGTAACCAAACTCACTGGTTTGTTATTATTCTAAAGCAGAAATTGCATCTTTACAGTAATTATATCTTCAGTATAGGTCACTCTTGGACCTATGTGGCGATATAAGGTACTTAAAGTCATATTTTGATTAAGTGGGCAGAAAGAGGCTCCACAGGAAGATGATGACTTTGAGACATATTTTGTCTATATTGCTATGGGAGCAAACATTTTTATTTTACAGCAAAAATGAAAAAAAATCCCATCAGTTTTAGTGGTACAATGGCTCTTTTTTGTGTACATAGTTTTATTTCAGCCAAACACGTTTTTGTGATATATACCACTTATTGTATATAGTTTCTTTGTGTCAGGATCACCAAGTAACCTTTGGCAAGTATGATAGGTCTGGGACTATCTCTCTCCTCTTATTATAGAATGATTTAACATGTTTTATTCTCAATCTTATTTACTTACATTAAGGCTCTTTTGACTGTAAACAACAGAAATCATTAAGTTAAAGAAAGTTCTTTACTGAAAATACAGCATAGTCTTTGAAAGAAGGAAAGTCCAAGCTCAACTGTCAGGTTGGAGTAGCACTATGTGGGCACATGCTTGGTGAGTGGGGAGCTTTTGAATTAAGCAGGGGTGGAGGGTGGGGAGTGAGGGCAGTTCTCACCATGGCTGATGTGATCTCTGTCACCTGTTTACTAATGGCTGTAAAAGGAATCTGAAGCAAGATGTGGTCAGTAGCAGGAGTTGAGAGGAAACTATTTTTATGGGGTTAATTCCTCAGGAAAATTTGGTGTGATTCAATAGGTAATTGAGTATGGCCAGGAAATAAAAGGAATATTAATTGGGGGGTGGAGGAAGTTAGAGGTACCCCAGGTAAATCTGGACTACCAAGTGCTTTTTTTTTTTTTTTTTTGGATGGAGAAGAGATTATTCTGTGTTTGGCCTTACATGTATGTGAATGTATCATGCTGGTAGGATGTCTAAACAAAGCTTTACAAAAGGAATGTCATAGTTTCTTGTTACTATGACAAAATAATCTGACAAAAGCAACTTAGGCGAAAATGGGCTTGTTCTGGCTCACAGTTTCAAGCAGACACAGCTTATCATGATGGGAAGATACAGTGTTAGGCAGAGAAGGCGAGATGTCAGGAGCACAAGGCTGGCTGGTCACATTGCATCTGCACACAGGAAGCAGAGGGAGAAAACAGGAAGTGGGGCTGGGCTCATAAAACCTCAAAGCCTGGGCCCAGTTAAACGCTTCCTCCATCAAAACTCAACCTTCTAAAGGGTCCAGACCTTCCCAAACAGCTGGAGACTAATTGTTCAAAAACACAAGCCTATTGGGGAGGGGCACATTTCATGTTCAAAATACATGGAATTATGGTTCAGAGGATTAGACTAAAGGTGATATTAGGACAGCCTAGAATATGAAGGTGGCATTAGGATCCTCTATGGAATACAATAACATTTTCTATAGTTAATTTTATGTATCTCTTACTCTTCATTTCTTTGAACACAGGAACCATGTCTTGGTAATCTTTCCAGCCTTTTAAGATTTAGCATTTAGTAGATGCAAAAATGATTAAGTTGAGCTGAGCCTAGATAAGAAAGACAGAATGCTAAAAACAACACAACAACAACAACAACAATCTCTGCTTTCTTTAGAAACCAGTTCAAGCTTTTGCCTTTGTTACTAAGGTTCTGTCAGAACCACCTGCTTTAGAAGCCTCCTCTTTGACTAATGAGAGAGCGCTCTCTGCCCCATTGACTTTGCATAGGTAGGTCTGTGCTCCTTAGAAAGTGTCTTTCTCTTTGTTTCTATTGGTTGTAGAACTTAGTATAGTACACGTGCTTAAACCTTAACATTAGCGTCTTGAGAGGAAACATAGAAAGATTTTTTTTTTTGGTCTAAGGTTTCTTTTGACCGTAGACAAAAAGAAAAACAACACTCTGGAGTGCCAGCATTCCAGAATAGTCTTGCTTACACCTTACTGCTTAATCAATACTTTTACCAGCAGCGAGATAGGGATTGTGTTCCTGCACAGCTCAAGAAGGAGCTAGGCTAAGCCACCCTGCTAAGAGGCAGCTCTGTGGAGATGGGTAAAACAGAGGTTCTAGTTGTTTTCATCTTCACTGCATTCCCTTTCTCGCCATCCTATTGCTTGCTAATCGCTCTGTCGGTTCAATTCTACTTCAGCTTAAGACACGCGCATGATACTTAATACTATGCCGGACACTTTCTGTCAAAAACACTTTCAGATCTTGTCATCCACTAAGTCTTTTTTTTTTTTTAGGCATCTACAGTTTAGTGAATGTAAACCACTCATTATCTTCAACTTTAAACATTTAATCAAAAAAGTAATACAGTAATATCCTCAGAAAGGCTTACTACAATATAATTATATTCATTGATAGGAAGACTGTTTCCTAAAGGTAATTTAGTGACCTACATCAGGGCATGAAAAGGCTTAGCTAAAAGTTGGGCAAAATTAATAAAATGGTCTGTTATGCTATTAATTGTAATCTTTTTTCTTTTTCTTTCTTTCTTTCTTTCTTTTTTTTTTTTTTTAGGAGGGGGCGGGGGTTGAGACAAGGTTTCTCTGTGTAGCCTTGGATATCCAGGACTTTGTAGACCAGGCTGGCCTTGAACTCACAGATATCTACCTGCCTCTGACTTTCTGAGTGCTGGGATTACAGGCCATGCCTGGTTTGTAATCTGTTTTCTTTTTAATTTTAATTATTTACTTTACATCTGGGTCATAGCCCCCTCCCTCCTCTCCTCCTGGTCCCACCCTACCTCCCTCTCCCCTACTCCTCAGACCCCTCCATTCCTCAGGGAAGGGAAGCCCATTCCATGCCCCCACAGCATATCACATCAGGGAGTGGGGGCTGACTCTCACATGGACTCTGTTCCTCTCCAGGTCACAGGGGAAGAGGATGCACTCAGTCCTGAGGACATAATATGTGTTTTACTGTGTAGCGTTACTGCATTCTTCAGGTAGATGGGGGATCATATTTATGATAAATTCCAACCACTTGATTTCCTAAAGTTTCACTGATCTTTAATAAAGTTAAAACTTATATTTTTCTTCTATGTTCAAATATAAGATAAAATTATTCACTCTTCTCCATAAACTCCAGGTTTGTTTGTTGTAAAGAATAAATCTGGTGAGCAGTCTAGGACACTGGTGCCAACTTCACAGGAGCTACAAATCTTATTTTGCTTTAATTAATTAATTAATTAATTTTTTTTATTTATGGTTTTTTTGAGACAAGAGATCACTATGTAGGCTGGAACTCACTCTGTAGATCAGGCTGGCCTGAACTGAGATCCATCTGCCTCTGCCTCTAGAGTGATGGGATTAAAGGCATGAGCCGCAACCACCTGGCACTTTGTTTAATTTAAAAAGGAGGGAAACAAATGACATAAGCATCAGTTAACTTTACAAATAACCGTGGAGTTGGAATTTAAATTCAGATGCCATAACTCTGAATCTGCCATTTCCCTTTTAAAGCCAGACTTGCATCTTGTTTCTGAAGTAATTGTGCTGGACTTACACACAGAAGCCAGGAAGATAGACATCATTGTAAGTTATTGGTTCTGGCCTGTTGTCAAGGGGCTCCAATAGGAGGGGCAGCTTTATAGCATCTGACTTCTGTTGAGTTTTCAGTGTCTTAACCTCCCCATAAAACAGTTGTTCCAGGTAAGTAAGCTCATACTGAGGAGCATTACACAAGTCAAGGTGGTAGGTGTGAGTGGTAGTGGTCGAGTCAGCTGTTAACACAAGTTCCAAAAACATCCAGCAGGATTCAAATATTAACAAAAGGTGACCTAGTGGCAATTGTTATAGCACATTGAAAAAAGGCTATGTTATTGATCATTGAGATACCAAACGGCACCATCTCAAAGAGGTCTTATCCTGGAAGAGAAAGACTGTGCTCAACTATAAAACCATCGTGAGCAAATAGGAATTTATAGGTGAGGAGCACTGTGGGATACCGAGTCTAGAAAACCAATAGGGAAGTCTCAGGAGTAGGAGGGACTCTGTCAGTAGGGACCCAAGAAGAGTCTTCTAAGGTAGGTTAGCATCACTCGGTGTCCCCTCGGGGATGGGGGAGAATAAGGAAGATGATCAGGTAGTAAAGGTGCAGGGGTTTGGCTGAAGTGATTTAGCCAGGCTCTTTCTAAAGCAGGATTTTATAAAGAAGTGCACAGACAGGGCTAGCTTGCAGAAGATTCAGAGGTCCAATTCACGGTGGGTCATACAAAGAATCTCTCTTTCTTGGTAATTTAACCTCTATTTAGTTTCTAGCTCTATTGAATTTGTGGTAGACAGCCAACTCCTTTGTGATCATTTGGGAACGTTGTTAAAAATGTAAAGTCCCAAGTCAGCTGTCATGTCACATGCCTGGACGGGGGGCGGGAGGGTGAGATATGAGATCTCAAGTTCAAGACCAGGTTGGGCTACACAATGAAATCTCATCTCAAAACAAGCAAGCAAGCAAGCAAACAAACAAACAAACAAAAAACCAATCAAATACACCCCCCACTCCCAAAAAGCACAGAAAAAAGTAGATTCTTGGCTCTAGTTGTTGCAGTTTAGAGTCAGTCAAGACAATGTGTGGTCCAACTATTTCACATTTCGAACAACTACTTCTTGTAATTATTATGTATTGTAAGTTTTTGAACTATAGCTGTCTTTGTTACTATCAGGATAGTATCCATGAGAAAGTCTGGTAATGTATACTTTAGAACATAACTGATAATCTTGTGCCACAAATGTTCCTCACGTCAGCAATGTAACAAAACTATAAGGACAGGAAACTCTTTGGGACGTGACTTACATTTTCTGGTTTCTGACTCAGAAGGAATGTTGACAAAAGGAATAACTTATCTCCAGGTTGAAAGATCATGGCCTTGGGGCTGAAAGCCCTGGGGAATCAATTTTAGCCATAGCAGGAAAAAACAGAGTGGGGGAAAAAAAACTACGAACTCTGCAAAAACAGGTAATCCTCTGATCAGTTTATAAATTTCAGCAAACGCTCTTCTGCCAGCCGTTACCTCCCGTGGTTTCTATTTAGCATTGTGTAATGGCCTCTCAATTGTCAAGTGATTTCCTGGTTATTTTAGGATTTCTATTTCTTTGGTACTTATCATTCTGTGCCTACTGAAAAAGTGAACAATAAAAGTAATCAACTGGGAACATGTTAATGAGACAATCCAACCAAAGCTCTGCATTCGACTGTTTGTTCGAATTTGAGGAGGTTGTGCTTATAAGTTCTCTTTCATTTGGCCTAACCAAAGAGGAAAGATAAAAAAGAATTTCTGGTAACTTTTTTTTTTTTTTTTTTTGTACAGCCTAAGCAAGCGTTTTCTCATTGAACTACACCCCAAGCACAGAAAAAAGGTGGCTTGTGAGGTAGAAATCTGTAGCACAGTGGCCCTTACGCAAGTAACTTTCTTAAGTTTTTATAATTCACTAAGAAGAATGGGGAACAATGTTGTTACTTGTTTGTAAAAGGTGAAGATGACCGGGACACTAAAATTTATGCACAAGCAGATTGCTGTGCCCTATTTCTCTGTTTCCTTGGATAGCATAGGGCTATCTAGGATGCACAGTTCTTGGGAAATGGACACACTAGGTTTAATTGCTTCTTAAAAATATATTACTGAGGAAATGTGTACCTCCATGTTGAATTAGCAGTTTTAAGCTCATAGGATAGTGAGAGGATGGTTTCCTGGTTGCTTCACATAGAACTCATTCCAAAGGCAGTGTGGGGTTGGTTTCTGAGAATACTGGAAATCCTACCAGCCTTTAGTAGTCTTATATATCTTAGTCTCACATTGTCTTGATATCTCTGCTTTGTACCTTTAATTAGAACCTCTTGGATTAAAGCACAAGCCTTTATCAAGAGTGTATTGGTCGGGCTGGAGAGATGGAGAGAGGTTAAGAGCACTAACTGTCTTCTAGAGGTCCTGAGTTCAATTCCCAGCAACCACATGGTGGCTCACAATCATCTATAATGAGATCTAATGACCTCTCCTGGTGTGAAGGTGTACATGTAGGCAGAGCACTGTATATATAATAATAAATAAATAAATCTTTAAAAAAGAGTGTACTGGTGGCAAAGAACTTTAAGGCAATATGGAGAGTATTTGAAATAATTTTAGTGGGTGATAAAAGACAGCTTCAAACTTAAATATGATGTAATGAGATCTGTACTATTGCCAAAATTCAAGTGAAAAGTTGTTGTTATTATTATTATTATTATTAATTATTATTATTATTATTATTATTATTATTATTATTATTATTGGACTTTGGAGTCATTTAGAAGGCAAGATGTTACTTTAAAGGTATTAGATTAAAAATATTATGAAGAATAGGGAGACATCTGGATAAACTTCTAAGCAAAAACCTTTACATGTTGTATTTTTAAGTTCTGAATGAGTTTATTACTCTGAAATAATTGTGTTTATATTCTGAAGTGCAGGTAGACTTTTCCGTCTTCCTTCACTGTTTCCTTTTAAAGCTAAGGTGATGAGTTGAAGGGCTGCTTGGGCATGGCAGTTGGTGGATATGTGGGCCTTTTAAAATAGAAGGTCGCTAGGTCAAGAAAACCAAACACTTGAGCATCCTTATGTGGTGGTGTGCTCATGATTATAATGCTTATAATGTTGTATTTTTCTTTAGAATTAAATTGCCTAAGGTTGAATTCGAATTATTTAAATTTTCGGTTCAGAAAATAACATACATGTCTTCCAATGAGTTTAATGTTAACAAGGCCATCCCTATTCGCTGTGCCTTATATTTGGCAGTTTTAGGACCTTGATCAAATGTTAACTTGCAGTCTGGAAAGGAAGAACAAGATGATGGTTTGGTTAGTGTAAAGGTCTCAGTGGTGTGTGTGTGTGTGTGTGTGTGTGTGTGTGTGTGTGTGTGTGTGGTGTGCCTGTGCACACACATGTATGTGTAGACTAGAGGATAACATCCATTGAACTCAATTACTTCTTTTGAGCTAGTGTTTTTCACTGGGACCTGGGGCAAAGCACTTGGGCTAGGATGATTGGCAGGCAAGCCCCAGGGATTGTTTTGTCTCTGCTTTCCTAATTCTGAGATTACACGTGTGTGCTACGACTTCTGGCATTTTTTTAATCTAGGTTCTAGGGGTCAAATTTGGATCCTTATTCTTGCAAGGCAAGTGCAATCCTGACTGTCTGCCCTCAAGACTCAGCTTTAAATAACTCCCTTTTCTGGTTGTGATTTGTAAGTCTTTTAGCCTAAGAACAATCTTTGTTATCATGGAGCTCACATGTAGAACAGTGTAAGAGCAAGCGGTCAATTAAATTGAGAAAATTTGGAAGCACAGTGCAAAGAGGAGAAGAAAGTGACTTCCTGTTGGCAGGCTTCTTTGGAGAGCTACATAACCACGAAAGACAGAGAAGTGGTGTCTGGTGAGGATGGCCACCGTCCTCCTCACGTTATCTTGTAGAGACTGGGGACTGTAGAGAACTCCGTAAACATGGAAAAGATACTCAGTTTTCCAAATGCTGAGAGTTAGATATGAGGCTGATAAACTGGAATCCCGTGACAGAGAGTCTTGAAGTCTGCAAGACTAACAATAGCAGCAGTAAAGAGCTAAGACCCCAATGGGACTTCCTGTTCATTAGGCAGCGCTGTACTCACTTTGTGCAGATGTCATGCACCTAGTCTTCACTGAGACTTTGATGTAGGTAAGTTCTTATTCTAATTATACAGACCAGGCACACTGAAGGACATTAGCCAATTTTTCAAAGTTCATATATTTAATAAATGGGTGAGCCAGGATATGGATAGATAATCAGGTTATGTTCTCTCTCTCTCTCTCTCTCTCTCTCTCTCTCTCTCTCTCTCTCTCTCTCTCTCTCTCATTTTCTGTATATGCTATGTGTGGTTTTTTTGTATGTCTGCATGCACATGGGAATGTGTGCACATGTGAAGATGTGTGTGTGTGTGTGTGTGTGTGTGTGTGTGTGTGCACACCTGTGTGCTCGCACACACATGTGGAACCCGGATATTAATGTCAGATATCTTTGTCAATGCCTTACCTAGGGTTATTAGTGCTGTAATGAAACACCATGACCAAAGCAACTTGGGGAGGAAACAGTTTACTTGGCTTATGCATCCACACTAATGTTCATCATGGAAGGTATTTAGGACAGGAACTCAAGAAGGGAAGGAGCAGCCTGGCGCATGCCTTTAATCCCAGCACTTGGGAGGCAGGGGCAGGCAGATTGCTAAATTCTAGGCCAGCCTGATCTACAAAGCAGATCAGGACAGCCAAGGCTGTCTCGAAAAGCCAAAAAAAAAAAAAAAAAAAGCACAGGAGCCTAGGGGCAACAGCTGACACAGTGGCTGCAGACGAGTGAGTGCTGCTTACTGGCTTGCTCACCATGGCTTGCTTAGTCTGCTTTCTTATAGAACCCAGGACCACTCCTCAGTGGTCCTACCCTTGACGGCCTGAGTTCTCTTGCATCGATCACTAATTAAGAAAGTGTCTTACAGGCTTGCATACAGCCCAGTCCTATGAAGGCCGTATCTCAATTGAGGATCACTCTTTCCCGATGACTCTAGCTTGCGTCAAGTTAACATAAAACTGGTCAGCACACTCCAACACCACTCCCCAACACTTCCCTTTTTAGTGTTTCTCACTGACCCTGGAGCTTGCTGATTTAGCTAGACTGGCTAGCCAGCAATCCTCGGGGGTCCTCCTGTGTCTACCTCCTCAGCACTGAGATTACAGGCTTGTGCCACCATGCCCAGTTTTTGTATGGCGATTCAAATTTCAGGACCAGCTCCTGCTCACACCGCAAACACTTTCCTGACCATCACCTCCCCAGATCAAGTTTCTTAAGATATGTATGGATCAATTAAATTTTAGCATGTCTACATTCATAGCAGTGACATGGTAGAACAGGTTTAGTGCTAATTCCTGATAAATTAAGTGATGACTTTTTTTGTGTGTGAACGAATGATTTTATTTTCTAGCTTGCAATGTAGAGGGCTCTATACATCTAGAAGAAAGCCCAGGGACCTTGCAACAGATAAGGGCTTGGTAAGGGAGCTTGATAGAATACATATTAATAAACACAGGGAACTATCTCATTTCCAGAAGTGACCATCCTTCCTTCTTGTTCTTTGAGGAGGGCTACTGAAGAACAGGTAACTAACCTTTAGCACTTGCTCCCCCTTGGTTTGATCAGATGGTGAACTGTTCAATTAGTCTGTGCCCTTTGCTGTCTTTTCCTAACTGCTCCTTGATTAGTCACAGAGTAATTTGAGTGGTAGAGCCATGTAGGATGTTCCTGCCACATGTTCTGATGAGTTAGCATGCTGCTGTTGTCACACTGCCTCTTAAAAGGAGCATCATGGTATCCTGTGGGGAAATAAGCCATGTTTTGATTGCAAATAGACTGCTCATGGAGGGCCTGCCTGTGGTTACACATGTTGTGTAGGCACGCAGCCAGCCTGGGGGTGATTGATGGGTACTCTGCTCCCTCCAGGTGTACTTTCCCTCGTGCTGGGAAAGGGATGAAGGGCACCTTTGGAAGAGATGGGACTGTGGTAAGTAATCATTTCATCTCTCCTCTGAAGGATCATGGATGCGCACTCTTACAGCAGCTATCAAAGACTGTCATTCCATATGGCAGACTGAATCTGTACATTTGTAGCACTGTTTCACAGTGACAATTATTGATTCTGTATATGGCTTGGTTGCATGTTTTTTTTTAAAAAAATGTAACTTGACAGTACTTAAGAAGGATCAGATAGTAGGATTTTTGTGGGTGGTGTTACCTGGAAATACTGAGTGGACATCATACTGGCTTTTGAACTTAAGTTGTAACCTCATGGGTATGGAAGAGAAAGTGTACTCTTTTTTTTTGTAATAATTGGAATTTTCTCATTTCCTTCTTTGGTTGGCTGAAAATAGTCACTCTTGCCACTGTGACTTGATTTACTTACTTTCAATTTGTCCAGTCACATGCTAAGGTCTCTTTTTTTGTCCCCTGACAACCTTTAGAGTAGACACACATTGCCAGGTAGCTTGCTGGCCACACTGGCATTAGGGAAAGTGTGCTGTTCTTTTGTCTCCTGCATTTTCCTGACTTTATTGACCTATAGAACTTCTCTTGCATCCTCCGAGCTTCATAGGCAGCAGCTGGTGGTGGGATTTTTTTTTTTTTTTTTTTGTGCCAGTGAACTTGTCTAGGTCTCTGGGCTAGAGACCATACTTCATGCCCAAACACTGTCTTTTGTGGACACATCCTGTGAATTCTCTCTTGCTTTTTCTTAAGGGGATTTGGGAATATGTGGTTGCTTTTGGTGGAGAAAGTGAACTCTGGACCTCCAAGAAGCGTTCCCCAGCTCATGTGTTCAAGGCCCTCTTAACTCTTGAGATGGTTTTCATGCTACAGTGCTCTGAAGCCACGCTGAATGGGCAGTTTCCCCAGGAGCCTGCAGTACCCTCTGCCTGTACTTTGAGAAACAAAGCACTAGAGCCCTTCTCTAAGTGTTTGACATGTCTTCAAATCTGGGAGGGGCAAATGTGTGCACAGTAGCCAATATCTGCCACATTAGCATGCTCCAATATACCCAACCTCTTTAGCAGAGCCCCAGTTCTTACTACCTCTCTCTGTAAAGGCTTTTATGCAATGTTTAGTGTTGAACCAAACTCCCTTTTCTTTTTGCTTCAAGTTTAATGCTAAAAATACCATACTGAGTCATTTGAATTCTGGCCAATTGGACTTTACAAGCCCATTTCTTGTAAAACTACTTGAAAGTCTTGCTTTCTATACTTTTAAAATCTTAGTTATTGGCTTTACAGAGTGAGATTTTAATGTCAAAGCTGTGACACGACACAGCTTTATTTACTGCTTTATTTACTCTCTTCAGCAAAGAAGTATTGTTGTACTTCACTCATTGGGTAGATTAGGAAAGGTGACACTTGCTGGGGCTAAAGCACATTTGTTACTATGCCAAAAATAGCATCGGAGCTAGCGGGATGGCTCAGCAGTTAAGAGCATTGTCTGTTCTTCCAGAGGTCCTGAGTTCAATTCCCAGAAACCACATGGTGGCTCACAACCATCTGTAATGTGATCTGATGCTCTCTTCTGGCATGCAGGTGTGCATGCAGATAGAGCACCATACATAATAATAAATGAATAAATCTAAAAAAAATAGCATCCAGCTATAAAGAACATTTTTTAAACTGCATATAGTTAATAAAAAGAGTTGAGTCTCTTTTCCCTTTTTCCTTTTCCGCGCGCGCGCGCACGCGTGTATGTGTGTGTACATGTGTGTCCAGAGGAGATCTTGTCTATCTTCTTCTATAACTTTCATCTTATTCCCTTGAGACACAGTTTCTCCATGAATCTGGAGCCCACAGTCTTTTGATTAGATTGGCAGTCAGGAAGTCCTAGCAACTCTCCTTCCCCTGTGCCCCAAGCACTGGGGTTACAGGCATGCCCACAGACTCTCCCAGGTTATTTTTTAACATGGAGATAGAAGACCAGGGGCTAGCTCTTGCCCACTGAACTCCAGGCCTGTCTTCCATTTCTTCATCACATTGGTACTTCTTCATTATTGGCTTAACTCTTTCATAAGTCAGATCTCTGCCCTGCTGTAGACCATCCAGGGTGGGCTGTTATGATCTTTACTTTTTTCAACTGAGAAACTGATTCAGCTGAGTTTCACTTACCTAGGGCCAAACCTGTGTCTGTTGAAGCAACATTGCCACCTCCGGTGTAAATCTGTGCCCATCCTGAATGAAGTTACCCAAACACATCTTGAATGTATCCCATGAAGGGCAGTTCCCACAAAGGGTTTTGTGTGCACATAACTTTCATATTTGAAAGAAAATTCATTCTTTAGTGCTACGAATCTCAATTAAAATGACAAAGTAAATGAACACAGGAAGAGAAGCATGTACAAGGCAAACTCTCTGCATCATCATTTCATGGTAGAAACGGTGGTAGTTGAAAGTCTGTGATAAATCCAAGGCATATTGATAAGCACACCAGAAACCCAGAAAACCCAGCATTCACTGTTCTCACTAGCAACACCAGGAGCATTTTGGTGGGAATTTCTTCAGCTTCTGACCTTTGAAATGCTGATAAATTGCCAAGGTGTATTATCTGTTATCTAAAGGTGAATTATCAGTTTTGGATTTTTATTTCCTCAAGTCACCAAAAGGTTCAATTATAGTGCTTTGCTAAGGGGTTAATTTTCAAACCAACGAGCGGTAAAAAGGGCTAGTGTTAAAAGAGAGAGAGAAAAAGAAACAATTATAACTAGTAAAAATCTTTCCATGTGAGTACTTTTCTTTTATATTTTCTATGTATTCTGGAGGAGTGGAGATTCCCTAGTTCAGCCTGGGTGGGATGATAGGTAAAGCCTGGATGTCCAGGCTGGTGAGCCCCTTGTAATAGGATTTGTCTGTCGTATCCCACCATGCTGTCTGCCACACGTAAATAGCACAAACAACACCTGCCGAAGCAGCACTCTGAAGCCCTGGGTGTTGGCACTTCCCAATATTCTCTGTGTCACAGCATCATCGCTGTTCAATTGCAATCTTAATCACATATGATGCCTTGATTCAAAGGTGGTGCCTATGTCACCAATTCGTGGTAAGCTGCCACGCTTCCATAAGCACTGTGACATTTTATATGGAAATTATTAAACAGCTGTGGTTGTTTTCAAATCAGAAGTGAAATGATTCACCAGCTTCTGTTTGCTGATGATGTACTTATGCTGAGTCTGGCCTTGCATGGAGACTAAAGCAATTCACCTGTCTATCAAATACCTGCTGTTTTTCTTCCACATTTCTCTACAGAACTACTCATCTTTTCTGGCTGGAAGAAAAATGCTCATCTATCTATCTATCTATCTATCTATCTATCTATCTATCTATCTATTCATCTATATAATCACCATCAATCTATTCATCATTTATCTACCTTATCTATCTTCTACCTATCTTATCTTTCTATCTGTCTTCATCATCATCAATTTATATAACGCCACTTATCTATTCCATCTCTCATCTATCTATGATCTATCTATCTATCTATCTATCTATCTATCTATCTATCTATCATCTATCATCTATCTTCTGTATCTCCTTGCAATACAGACCAGGCACACTGTTAAAATGTAAATATATAACCCTTAAGAGATCTTTTTTTCCCACAATGAGAAATGTATTTTTTTTCCCATTTGCTATGAATTCTTTGGTCTTCCTGGTCTGAGAGATGGTGCTGTTATTCATTATCTTTCATCCATTAGCCATTTTTCTTTGTTTGTGCTAGGACTTATAACAGGAATAAAGTTGATGTAATTATGTAATAAAACTGGTTTTGCGATTAGTAAGGTGAAATTTTTACATCTTCTTTCTTGTTCTAATATATCATTCACATTTTAAGAGACATGAATTTAGTAAGAACTTTAATTTTATAGTAAAGATTTATCTTTATTTCCTTCCATTTTGTGAATAAATTCACAATAATATCATTTCAATGTATTCCATTTTGTATATTGCAAATTGTATCATTGAACCCACATGGAATGAGGGCTCAGTTTCTCTCTATGAGAAATCAGAACTTTTGTTTTGAGACACAGTCACTGTGAAGTTCAGGCTAGCTTCAAACTCATGATCCTCTTGATGTAACTTCCCAAGCATTGAGATTGCATACATGCACCATTCTTCCTCATGAGAAATTATGGAAACGTAATTTTATAATAGCAAAATGTATTCAATATACTACAGTGAGTTATATTTCTGAATTATTTATAATAATTGGCTTTCCGTTATTTTATTTTTCAATAATTAGTGTTCTTGAGAATGACAGTGGTTCCTATTTAGATATTATTCTATAATTAGACATCAGTTCTTTGACAGCCACTCAGAATGTTAGGGCAATAGTGTGGCACTATTTTTCTATAGCATCCAATATACTTCCTCATGTTTACTTATATTTCTGTAATATAAACATATTCCAAATAAAGTACAAAATAGTACTAATATCACCATACTCTTGGGTGTCATTTTTTTTTAGCATCATTTATTTTTTTTCAATCTTAGTCAAATGATTAGTACATTGCTATATTCTCAATGTGGAATAATTATCAGGGCTAAGTTTACCAAAAACTCTGCCTATGAAACAATGATATTTCCAAGTACAGAGGAAAGCATCACGATTAACTTTATAACATCTTTTTAGATTTTTGTCCTAGTCATTTATAGATAAACATAAAATGCGGGCATTACTAACGTTATACTACACACATTGCTCTGGATAATTGATGTTTTTTTTTCTTTAATTCATCAATGTACCTTAGAGCTTGTTCCATGCAAGCCCCATGATAAACACTTAGGAAAACCTTGAGAAGACAACTTAACTCAGTCTTTGCTTCAGTTCCCTCACGTATGTGTTATGGGAATAAGAACAGTTAATGTCTGAGAAACCCTCGGAACAGAGATGTCATTCAGTAATGCTGTGCCAATGTTTAAACCCACTCTGATTTTGTGAGATGCTGCAGTGGGGTCTCTCTCTACATATATATTGCCTAGAAATATCTCTATTGATTACTTCAAAGCAAGGTTTGGAATTCCCAGCAGTGAGCTCAGACGTGCAAAGAAGTTGGAGGTCTTTTCAATAATTAATTTGGTCTATTCCATCGACTAGACACACATCTTTTATTTACTGTGCTAAATTGCCTTCTTAGATGCAGCACTGCAGTCAAGTGCTCCTCTTAGGTAAGTGGCTCCTGACTCCAGCTCAACGGAGCTGTTAGCTCATGAGACTGGGTGGTAGAGAAGGGAAAGGTACTGGAGACCATCGGTGTCCTCTAGGCCATCCATGATTCCCATAGAGAGATGCGCTGTTGAGGGCCCTGTGTTGGTCCTCAATGTGTTGTCTGTTGTTCAGACTGTTCTTTGGGGGATAGTACTGGGACCTGGTTTGGCCATGTGTTACTCGTGTGTGTTTGAAGTGATCTGTTCCAGGAGCCCAGCTTTTTACGTCTGGATTCCAGGCCTCTTATTTCTTCTTATTCTTTCAGAAGCTCTTTGCCGTGACACCGAGGATGGTGTCCGGCTATTGTTATGTTATTCTTGCATTTCACTGAAGAGTGGTCCCTGTTTGGGGGCTGGGCTCAGGAGTGTATATAAAGGAACTGATCTGACACTTGTGTTTCCATCTTCATCTCCCTCACTCCCTTCATGTGGTGAATTTGGACCATTGGTTCCTTTCTGTCACATCTCCTCCTATCTTCTAGTCTATTACCTTGTAATGGTGATGGGAAAGAAATAGCTGAGAGTCTTAGTGATATGAAAGAATGCAATATCACCTGAATTTTCTAGGCCGCATCATAAGAAATTAATAGCATTTAAAGTACAAAAAGTCCTCTCTCCTTGGATGTGTCTGATTATTTAGAACTATTGTCTTCTTGGTGAAATGCCATTGGTAAACTAGAAGAGAAACACAAACAGTTTTAATCTTGTTTTTCAATCATAACTATTCTTAGTTGGTTCAAATAAATGAGCATGTAGGTTGATGAGCCAGTTAGACTAATTTCAAAACAGAGACGAACAGTAATACATTTAAACATTATTTACATAGTTTCATTGACAGCACAGTGCATATATATATATTTATACTCCATATACATCTATAATTTTGTGCACACATTTTTGTATCTCTTTAAGTTGCACATTGGGAAGTATAATTACCACAGGATATGCATATTTGACATTTTCCTATATAATGAAAAATTACACTAGGCCATTTTTTATTACATTTTATTTTATAGTGTGTGTGTGTTACACACGTGGAGGTTAGATGACAACTGTGACCTTTGTGGGTCCCGGGGATCAAATTCAGGTCTTAAGCCTTGGTGAGAGGAGCCCACCCCACTGAGCCAACTCACTGGCTACGCTAGACAACTTCGATACTCTTACTACAGGTCACAGGGCTCCTTGCTAGTTTTCAACATTTCCCACAGTTGCTCCACTGGACGTCTCTGGGCAGCCCTCCCTGGCTGTGGCCATCATTCCAATTCTACATGTGAACAGAGGTCTGAAGAGTTAAGGCAGCTAAAGCACCTTGCTGAAGGTGGCTAGTTTGGGGACCTTTTCAAGCCAAGCATAAGAATTATATTAATTAGTGTACAAGCTCGAAACACGTTTTCATCTTGAGCAAATCCCTATAATGTTGACTCATATCTTAATGATTTAGGATAGAAGTAGAAGGTTATATTGTAAATAATGGACAAATGATGCCATGTCCTCCATCAGCTCGGTTTAAATAGCTATTTAATGGTCAAGGGCAAACTCTTGGCTGCATGTGTTTTTGGCCCACAGCCATTAAGTACACAGGGAAGCGGCACAAAACTCAGTTGAGCTGGGTGTGAGATCAGTTTCAGCACTAGGGACTGTGCGGCCTCAGGCATTGCCCTGAGACTTGAGTCATCAGGGTTACACTCCGTCCAGAGGGACCCATGTTGTTTGAAGCCAGCTTCATGTGCTACTGTAGACATTTTCATTGAGACCGACATGAGCCAGTTCTTCAAGTCAGAAACAGAAAAACTCTTTGAGCTGGGCCGAGACATTTAAAAAAAAAAATCTCTCTTTTGGAGTCTATTGCCTGGCCAATCAAGCTTCTCCTGGAGAAAATTGTCGGCTAATGAGATGCATGTACTGCAGCCCAGAGTGTGCCCCATTTGCAGCGCTGGCTCTAGCCCCAGGCACATCTCTGGCTGCTCTGTTCTATCTATAAGTTACAGCCCTGGCCTCTGCAGGCGGTACACCCTGTTCAGCAGCTGTAGCTCGTGTTTATCAGCTTTATCCAGAATAACAAACAGAGCAAACACGTTTTGCAAGGGTTTCTCCCCTCTTATGTGGAGAAGCAGGGGTGGAGCAATCAGTGAAATGCTGATTGATCAGTTGTGCTGGCTTAGGGAAGTCCAAGGCCACATTAGTACTATTAACCCTGTAAAACAAGCAAACAACAACCAAAAAAAAAAAAATCCAAAATTGCTCTTAGAATTTTACTGAAACTATGAAGTTCAAGAAAAAAAAACCTGCCTTATTTATTATAACTTACTCATGTAGATTGCCTTGTAATATCATAGTGATTCTTTTTTATAAATAGAATTCGTAGTATTTGGCCAGTATTGGTTGACCACAGACAGGTGGGAGAAACTATACAATGAAAAGAGATTGTCAGCAAACCAGCTTAATTATATCCCAGAAACTCCCACAGCCACACTCAAACGTATCCTTACCAGGAACTGAGCCATCTTTAAATTCCAAACATGTTTATTTTCTTACCCCTTTCCCTATTGTTTTTGATTTTTAAATATTTTATTATTTTATTCATATTACATCTCAATGGAAAAGTATTATTTTGTTTTCTTATTTTTGTGTGTTTGTTTTGAATCGGGATTTCTCTGTGTAATAGCCCTGACTGTCCTGGACTTGCCTTGTAGACCAGGCTGACCTCAAACCCACAGAGATCCGCCTGCCTCTGCCTCCCACGTGCTGCGATTAAAGGACTGCGCCACCACCGCCCGGCCCCCTTTCCCTATTTTTTGAACTCATGTGCTCACTGTATGAATCTTTCAGAATCTGCCTCAATAGTTCTTTGACCATCTTTTTTGTGTGTTGGGGTTATGTGTGTGTGTGTGTGTATGTGTGTGTTTATGTGTATGAGTGTGTGTGTATGTGTGTTTGTGCATGTGTGTGTATGTGTGTTTGTGCATGTGTGTGTATGTGTGTGTGTTTATGTGTATGAGTGTGTGTGTATGTGTGTTTGTGCATGTGTGTGTATGTGTGTTTGTGCATGTGTGTGTATGTGTGTTTGTGCATGTGTGTGTATGTGTGTGTTTATGTGTATGAGTGTGTGTTTGTGCATGTGTGTGTGGTATATATGTAGTATGGTGTGTATATGGTGTGTGTTTGTGTGTATATATGTGTGTATGTGGTGTGTGCATGTGTTTGTGTCCATTGGTGTGTATGTTTGTGCATGTGAGAGAGACAGTGTGCATGTGTATGGTGTATAATGTAGTATGTGATGTGTATATGTGTGTTTGAGTGTGTGTGCAGGTGTATGTGTGTTTGTGCATGTGTGTGTATGTGTGTGAGAGTGTGTGTGTGTGTGTGGTATATATGTAGTATGGTGTATATGTGGTGTGTGTTTGTGTGTATGTATGTGTGTATGTGTTTGGGTGTGTATGGGTGTGTGTGTATGTGTGAGAGAGAGTGTGCATGTGGTGTGTGTGTGTAGTATGGTGTGTGATGTGTATATATGTGTGTGAGTGTGTGTGCAGGTATATGTGTGTCTGTGCATGTGTGTGTGTGGTGTGTGGTGTATTTGTGCATGTGTTTGTAGGTGTGTGCCAATGTGTATGGTATATGGTATGTGTGTGGTGTTTGTGTGTGCATTTCCCCTTCTCTCTACTTGCATCTGACTTCTACATCGCTCACTTAACCTAGGCATGTGACTAGTCACAAGGTAAGTCTGGGTACTGACACAGAGGATGGATCTTGAGTACAGACCATAGGGAACAGCTGCCATATGATGGAGGTGCTCAGCCTTTCCTGCCTTTTGTATGGAAGAAGGAAACAGTTTTCTAGGGAAAAGGTGCCATGGGTTCAGCAGCCACTATTCATGGTGGCATGGAGAGGAGCTCACTGGCAGAACAAGGAGACCTGTGCAGGGCACCCAGACAGCTCTACCACAGCTGTCCTTTCACACGAACTCACCTTGTAACAGGTGCTCTGTCACTACACAGCCATCATTACTTTCTTCTAAAATGTTATAATATAAATAAAACAATTTCACTTTCCACGTTAAAATCCTTTAGTACCTTCTTACTATACTCTGAATGATGTGTCAAAGTCCTAATTGTATCCCATCAGCCTTTTTAGGATCTGGGGCCTGACTCCTCTCAGATATGTCCTGATAATATCCCCCACCTTGTTTGACATCTCTCTGTCTTACCAAACAGTTCCTGGAAGGTGTCATCAATTTTCAGTTCAAACCCTTCACACAGGAGCCTCCTTTCCTCTCCATAGTTAATATGTTAATGTCTCTAGCCTATTTCAGCTGCCTCCAGCCGCTCATATAACTTTTGTTCCCACTACCATTTTTCTACCAAAACACCCCACTTTTCCCAGCAGTGTTTATAATCACATATAATATAGGGTGTAATTTACTACTAAACTCCCTTGATACACTAAAATCCCATATAATACTGTTTTCTGTTACTGTAACAAAATACCAGAGGTTAAGCCAGGCATGGTGGTGCACACTTGCAATTCCAGCACTCGGGAGACAGAGGCAGGCGGATCTCTGTGAGTTTGAGGCCATCCTGGTCTACAAAGCAAGTCCACGACAGCCAAGGCTAACACAGAGGGACCCTGTCTCAAAAACAAAAACAAAATATCAGAAGTAGTTTATAAGGAAAAGAAATCGTTTCCAGATGGTTAAGGAGGTTCAAGAGCATGGCCTCAATGTTTATTCTGTTGAGGAGCCCATGGCAGACATCATAGTGGGCATGCAGATGAAAGGACCACACGGTGAGTCAAGAATCAGGGATGAGGGGAGGGGTTAGCAACAGCACTCTTAGCCTCTTAAAGGCTAAGCTAAGACTGCAACATTGTACACCAAGTTTCTAAACTATGAAATGGAGAAACTTAAATAGTATCATTTTCTGATTCCGGCCCCCAGAACTTACGTTCTTACAGAGTAAAATGCGTTTTTTTTCATCTCCCATAGTCCTTAAAGTCTTAGTTTATCTGCACATCATTCAGACCCACAAGTTCAATGTCTCATGCGAGGCTCAAGGAAAATGATGTTAGCCTCAACCCTTCGTAAAATGCAAACTCAAGTTACATACTTCCAGGAGGTAATACTGTGACGGGGACAGGAATAGCAACAGGAATTCCGGTTCCAAAAGTGAGATGCAGGCAAAGGGAAAGGGATAAAAGTGCCAAAAATGTAAGAGTGAAACTCAACAGAGCAGACATTAAATCCTGAAGGTTCAAGTCTGTAACTGCGAGCACTCTGGTGAAGGGAGTGCCACCAAGGCCTTGGGAAACTCTGCCTCTTACAGCTTTGCTGGTTGCAGCGTTCCATGACCGGAGCCTGTAGTAGGCTGCAGATGGTTCTCTCACTCTAGGGTTCCTACAGCCATGGCTCACTGGGGATCCTCTGCAGGGCATTTGGCCCCATGATAACCTTCTACCTGGCCACCCAGACCTTCCTCTGAAGTTAAAATGCAAACTGTCCGGTCCTCATGGTTCTTGCTTTCATCACCCTGTAAAGTCAGCACTATGTGGACCCCACCCTGAGTGCCCCAGACTGTTGGAACTGTGGATACATGGAACAGTTTGTTGAAAAACCAGGAGATGTATCTTGAGATAACTCTGGGGCTATGAGCCTATAGAGGATGCTTAAAGGCTTTTTCTAGACACAACTGTGCCCTGGACCTAAGATTTGAATGGAACACTTGAACATTTTTGAGATGCAGTTGATGCCTTTTACAGTGATCCTGAAGGTTAAAGATCCCCTTTTATTCTGTGCTAATTTCTTTATCACACAGGTTGCTTAGATGACCAAGGTTTCATTCTCCAGATAATGTCAACCAGCCCCCCCCACCCCTTTCCCTAGTTAGGCTGTGATATTTTCAAATGTTCCTCCTGTTTTCTCTCACTCATGGAGCTTACTACCACTCTACCTAAGCTTGGTCAACAATACCCAGGTTGATACCCAAGAGATTTGTTGCCGACTCTGTTGGAAAAAGTACTCGACTGCTTTTAAGTTTGGCCTTCAACAGAGTCTTTGGGCATGGGTACAATGCAGACAAGTTATTTTACAGTGGGGCTAATAAGGTAGCCTTATTCTCAATTTTCAGTAGGATACTCATTTTATGCGTTGTTCCAGATCTCTAGCTTCTGAGTGGTCCACTGAGAATCCCTGTATTGCCTTTTCTAGTCCTCTCTTCTTGACCCTTCCATCTACTGCCCAGCATATAGCTCCACAGCTGATTCCAGAGTTTTCAGGTGTAGTAACAGTCATGACTTTACCGCTCAAGCACCCATTTTCCATAGAACTTGGTTTTGTTACTACAATGAAATGCCCAAGATTGAATACTTTATTATAAAAGAGGTTTTTATTTTGTTTAGCTCATGGTTTCAGTGGTTGATGGACATGGCACTGGCATTGGCTCTGGTGATGTTCCCACATTGGTAGGTATTATGGAGGGATCCAGAGTGGGAATGCGTGATAAGACAGGAAACCAGAGCTGAGGTGGGGCCTGAAGCACCTCTCCTCAGTGTCACTTGTTGCAGGCCTCAATGCCTCCTAGCATTGCCCTTTCAGGAACAAGCTTAGAGCACGTGAGCCTTTGGGGGATATACTCGAGCCGTGTCCAAGCTTAGCATCCTCATTTACTTATACTTGCTAATACTCATGAGGTGAGAGGCGAGAGAGTGTGCCAAAGTGTTTCTTTGAGTAATGGAATATCTGGTCTATGCTAAAGGCTATTCGAATTCCTGAGTGAATAAGTCAATGAGTGAATGGGAGACGAGAATGAGTGAGTTAGACAAACAAAATAAAGGATCAAAAATATTAATCTGCACTGATAATTCCTTAGCAAGTCTATGAAGGAATTCAATATAGACTGTACCAGTTGAGGTCTTATCAAATTGGTTTTTTTTTTTTGGGATGAGGATACAGCTTAGTGGTTAGGCACTGGACTAGAATGTACGAGGTGCTGGGTTCAATTCTTAGCAACTCAGAAAGTTAGTGTTTCTTCGGTGTTTTCTCTGGAGGCCATGGACTGTGATGGCCGTTGTCTCTGCAGCCTATCTCCCTCCGCTGTTTTTGGGTCATTGGCTTGTTCAGATTTTAGAGAAGCTCAGCTCTACGCTGATGAGCTGGCTTGGTTAAGAGTAGGATGATGTTAGGAGACACCAGGGTTACAGCTGATCTCTACGTTTGGACCAGCATAGTATGCTCGCTTCCTAATTATTAGTCAAAGAAAGCATCTAGGGACTGACTTTATATTAGGTTTGTGACACTGGCAGCTCCATTCTGAAATGTGCAACTACAGTCATTCCTTCTCTGCACACCCAGATCTGCTGAGATTACTGTTAGCTCACAACCTCTTCTCCATAATCATTGATCTTTCTCAGTTTTCTTAGAAGGCAATATCTATCTATCTATCTATCTATCTATCTATCTATCTATCTATCATCTGCTGATCTATCATCTATCCATATATAAGATACCCCCACCACACAAACACACATATATACATTACATTACACATGCACAGACACATATATGTTAAATAACTCAACCACTATAAGGGAATGAATTCATATGAAAGCTCAGGTTTAGGATGTATGATTGACCTGTATAAGTACATGGTTGTGCTTTTAACCCTCATTGTAAGCATTTAATATTAAAACCTCATAACTACTGATCACTAAGATGTAAAGATAGCAAAGGGAGATTAATAGAAACCAACATGCCTTGCTTCCTATTAAGAAAAACTTTTATGTAACATTTTACTTAACTATATAGCAAATATACATGTAAATATTACTTAAAACAGTTTTAGAACCATAAATTATTTTCAACTACAGTTAGTTAGAATTCTTATACTAGAATGAGACTGTAGATAGTCTTAACTGCAAATTTTTTTTATCAGGTTTGAGATAAAATTGCAAGTTGTAGCACTTCTGCTAGCTAAATCATACTTAATGTGGAAGCATACTTAGTGTGGAAGCAATAGATGTCATTTAACAGTGACATTCTGTGAGACATTTGTGACCATTTTTACTAAAGGAATATGCTAATTTTGGATTTTTAGTTGAATTTAAGTGTTCAGCATATTCCTTCCTATAGTAATTCTAAGTCAGGTGATCCATCAAGGCCTCTGATCCTATTGGCACTGCAATGTGGCTTGTCTCCTGGACTTTGAAGCCATTTATTTTCCTCAGAGGAGATAAAGAAAGGTGTCTTATCTCAGGTCTGGAAGAACCACGGAGTCCAGTACCAAGGTATTGGAGTAGTTATTTTCCCAGACATTGCACAGAATTTTCAAGCCTGAAGAAACTGATTAATCTGCTATTTGAAAGCACGGTCCTGACTTGGGCCTGGACATGGCAGTCTTGTTTCCAGCCATCCTGAGCCTAAGCTTTAACAGTCAAAAATTTGCTTGCTTTGATTTTGATGTGGCTCATCTTTTCTTAGCTGCTCACAGTCAAGATTTGGAAAAGAAGGAACAGTACTGAGCTGAGTAATTCGTTGGATTCTGATGATGAGTTCTGGAGAAAACTGATTATTCCTGAACTCATACACCCTTATAAACTGAATATAATTTTGGTATGAACCTTTACTTTTCTCTCTGCCATTTAGTAATTACATTGTAGTGTGTCTGTTGGGTATGATAGGAGCTGATGATTTGTTATTTCATGAGCATTTGGGGTTTCATTTAAAGATTTGTTGTTGTTGTTGTTGTTGTTGTTGTTGTTATTTTTAGTGTTTCAACTCATATGTTTTTAGCATTGACTCTTAACCTAAATTCATGCTGAAATACATTTTTCATGGACTTATCTTTCAAATATCTTTAGAAAACACCCGTTCTTTAAAATTATTCATATGAGATTTCATTTTGTAAATTATTTTTAGTCCTGCATGTGATAAAAGTTGAGTTAAATTGCTCAGTAATAATAATCAAAGCTTTCAGCCAGAGTTGTCCGCTTTAAGAAAATCTGATTCCTTGTTGTCTGAGAAGTTGAGGGATCTGAGGGGCTTCCTAGGGTGTGGGTCAACTCCTTTGGGATATGAAAGATGACATGGGGGCTTTTTATTTTGTGTGAAGTGTGCACAAATATGCTCACACTTCATTGTCACAGGGCTGCTGGATAGAGACATTGATTTGTTCCGTTGTACTTGGGTCTTGGGGGTCGTGAGCTTCTTAGGTTTACACTTTCCTTTGTCTTTCTTTAGTGTTCAGTCTTGAGACTAGAAAAGATGCGTCTGTTCCTAAGAATAAACTGTCAGGGTTCTTTGAGAGTGAGCTTTTGCAGTGGCAAGCCTGTCCTTCATTCTGATTTTTCTTTTCAGGACTTTTAGCACCACGTTTGGCATGTAAAAGACTTCTAGCCAACACTGAAGGTAGGAGGGATTAAAGATCCCCCCTGTTGGCTCATAAGAAGTGATGCTTGCTACTATTTCCTATCTGTTGATACTAGACAGAGGCAAGGAAGAGATTAATTTAGGATCATACAAGCAACATGTGGGAGAAATGAGACTAAAGCTTCGGAAAGCTGAACATACTACATTTCTAAGTCTTGCACTGCAGTTAAAAAGCATCATGGTGATGCTTATTGATTTCATTCAGAATGGGGACGGTTATTGATTTGATTCAGGGTGGTAGTGTTAGTGTTAGTGTATGAAACAAGGCGACAGTGTGGTGACTGACACAAGCAAGATGTTCATGAAGAAAGCATCTCAGAAACAGAGAACCGAGTGTTGCAGGAATAGGAAGATTTGATGGGATACAGGCAAACAAGTTTATCATCGTTTAGCTTCAGATTTCCTCACAGGGCAAAGCATTGCATTCATTTATGTTGGCCAAAGGAACTATGCTCTACTCTGTTTGTTTTCCCTCTGTCAACTCCATTTTGTCCAGAGGAAACTTTAGTAAACACAAGTTGCATGGTTTTTTGACACAGCTAGTGTCAAGCCACTGTGAAGAGTCAGTTATATATTTTAGCCATACTATTTTATAATCATGTGCTTTTCCTTGGGCTTTTCTGTTTCTTCTTTGCCCCTGCTCTTCCATACTCTAAGTATTTTCTCTGGTGAAATTTGTATGGCAAGAGGAGAAAAATACCATCCTGGATCTTGAGCCCTCAGACAGGATGGAGTCCAGCCATTTGCCCTAGTGAGGTGGGTGAAAGAATTTACAGAACTGGACTCTCTCCTGCCCTAGTCTCTGCCAGGAATCTGTCTTAACGGCTATGCTCAAGAGTCATTTTTGGTCTGTCACCATCCCTGCCCACACCTAGAGTATGAGCCCAAATGCTACTCACAAACTCTGAGGGCTGGAACATAAACATAGAAACGATGCTAAATTAATTTATTTGCTACTTTAAAAAATCATATTATATTACCATTTATTTCAATGTAAACATTATTTAGGAAAGTTCTTCCTCTTTAAATTATAGACTTTCATGGTACTTATTCTGGCCTCAAAGTGAAGCAGCCACAAAGGTAGTTTGTACAGGTAGACAATTCACAACTTAATTTTGAAATATTAAATGTTCTTATTTCCATATCTGCACTCTTATTTCTCAGATTACCATAACATTTTAGTTTTCTCTTATCAAGACAAGTTGGGCTGCAGCTTCACAATAAACCAATGTATTTCCCTTTCTTTGAATACTACAAAGGAAATGAAAATGGACTTAAAAAAATAAAAACAACCTAATAAACAACAAATCTTTTGCGTTATATTCAAAGAGCACTTGGGGTGTTTAGAGTCACTTGTGAATCAAAATCCCAGACCTGGAAAGTGCCTGGGTGGTGTTCTAGGCTTACCCTCTGGAGAGGAAAAGCAGAAAACGATTCAGTGTCAACAAAAGACTTTATTTAAAGTATTTTTGTTTCCTATAAAGGTTTGTCTGGGTCAATCTGTCCGCAGGATGTACAGTTGTATGTGTTTAGGATTTGGAGATGAATTGGATTCATTTCCTAGAGAGTCCTCAGTTTCTATGAGAGTGACAACATTGTAACCCTGGGCCTCTGCATTCTTGTGTAACAAGTCTATTCCCTAAAGGCCTTTCACTCACCTTTAATTTAAATGTATATGGACTGTAATAAGAGAAATGTTGCCGAGTCAATCAGCTAAAAATAAGTTGATTAGGCAGTAGCAGAAAACCAGACATAGGCAAGTGACTTGTTGAGCCAGAATATTTAATAATTTGGAGAATGCATTCACCATTGTTAGTACAATTGTTAGTCACATTTGAAAAGCTTTTCTTTTTCCAAGTGACACATTAATGTGCCTTCTAGACTAACACAATACTAGTTACACTTTGACCATGTCACTTCTCCTGCTCTTTAAGACATGTCTAACCAATCCTAGAATAATCATTCAACCTCAGCATCTCACCACAGTGAATTAAATTTATTTTTCTTTTTTGAGACAAAGTCCAAAACAGCCCAGGCTAGCCTTAAACTTCTTAGGTAGCACAGACTGGCCTTGAAGCTGTGGCCTTCCTATCTCCCAAGTGTTGAGAGTTTACAGACATATCCCCAAAAGCTTAGTTAGTTAACTTTCAAACACAACGTTTTCAAATCTTTTCATAGCTTTTAACTTTTAAAAAATGATTCATTTGCTTTTGAATTTCCTGAAAATCAAACATTCTTTATTTTCTAATTCAGGAGCAATTGAAGGGAATATATATTTTCTTCTTGAGATGTGAATGAGCTTAATGAAGACAAGCACAGGTTAAGGTTGAACGACATTGAAAAGACAACGCCAGAAAAGCACACTGAATCCTCCAACACTCGAAGCCATATCAGGAATTTGAGACCCAAGGGGGTTCTTTGACCAATTGTTAGCAGTTAGAATTCAAAAATCAGCATGTTGGCTTCTCTTTCCTTTTCCTTTTGCTGTCCTTCCTCTCTGTCTTGTTTTCTTTTTCCTTTCGGAGAATCTATTTCCTCAAAAAAGAAAAGTTAGTCTCTATAAACAGCAGTACCACCACCACCACCACCACCACCTCCACCACCACCTCCACCACAGCCACAGCCATCACCACCTCCACAACAGCAATAGCAATACTCATGCCTTATAATAATGCCATCCACAACCTACAAGATTGGAGGGAGAAATAATTGTGCGTTCCTTTGCTGGCGAGTTGCGATAACATTTTAGAACAATGGAACTTAAAGTTTGTGTGAAAGCGTTCATCCAGTTTCCGAGAAGCTGAAACACATCTTCCTAGAGCAAATTCCCCTGAAAGTAGGAGGCCACAGATGGTGTCAGATTTAATTTATCAAATGTCCCGTTGAAGGGAGTGGATTAGAAATCTGCGTAGATGACCTGTTTTAAAAAAGTCCTCAACGTCATTCTAAAGTAAATGGCCCTCTCTTGCTTCACTGGGTCGGTGCCTTCAAGGCCATTACACAACAAACTTCTAAGCTGTGATCATCACACATGTTGAATTTAAAAGGGTCCAGTACTGTCCTGGCACATGACCCGAGTTACCACCTCTTCTCCTGGTGAAGGTTGCTCTTTCGAGTCTTGCAAAATCATTTGTGTTTACTCTTGACAAGTTGAAAAAACAAGTTCATCAGAGCAGTTTGTTCTGTTCAGCACATTATAAGATGGGAGGTTTTTTTGGCAATAATAATCTTTGTGCAAAGAAGGCTGCTGATGAATTCGTTTTTCTTTTTTTACATTTTCGTAGAAATATTTTACTAGTTAGAATGAGCACATACCCAGTGATTTAGTCATTGTCCTCTTTGAAATTTACACTGTAAGCATGTTTAGGTCAAGTTTTAAGGAAATGCTTTGACCAAGCTTAACTTGACTGACGTAGTTATTAGCATTTAGTCTAATTGCTTTATTATTCACAAAATTATTTTTGTTTAAAATGTGGCAATTATTTGGAATTGTTAAAAACTAAACTAAATGCTTTTACTAAAGGCTTATTCAGTACTGAATAACTCACGAATAATGAGATGACTATATATTTACCTAGATGGCAGTTTTTCATATACATAAACCAACAAAAAATCAGAGAAATGATTTTAAAGGTTTTTTTTAAATAGCTATTTAAAACTATATAATTTAGACTTTTTGCCTTCTAAGAATGTAGCTGAAGCCCTTATATATTTTCAACTTCCTTGGAATCATTTATAGATAAAACTAATCCTGTTTTCTCATATATGGTGTTTGATATACTGGCATTTCTTTTTTTAAAAAATCTAAGTAATTTATTTTGATTAAATCTCATTTGTTGATATACTGGCATTTCTTAATAAATACTTTCTGAGTTATTCTAGATCTTATTTCCAAACAATTATGAAAGGTCAATGATGTCAAGCTACTCTGATTGATTGGCTCTGCAATGAGGAATCACAAACAATAATGTATATGATTGAAACTGTGAAAACATGATTTGCTATTTCAGATAAGTCTGGCCAAGTCTCAGTCTGACTTACCTGATCTGAATTAAAAAAAAAAAAAAAGATTGCTAGTATAATTCTAATACTATCTTTTTAAATTTTAAATTTAAATGTACTACCAGAGAAGTAAAGTCACAGTTCCTTCACTCCCTCATTGGTGTAAATGCTTCTGAGCTCTGAAATCTGTTCTCTGCACCTCCACTCTCAGGCATGCCTCTGTTACTGGATCTTGCCCAGCCCATTCATTCTCTCTAACTCACTCTACCCTGTCACACCTGCTGTTCCCAACATGCAGGAAGAGGATGGACACTGGCTAGGAACTGAGTTCTGGTCCTAGCTTCCTCATTTGTCAGGGTGGTGTTAGACAAACCCCTTACAATGCCGAGTCACACTGTTAGCCATGAGACAGGAATAGCAGTTGATAATCAGGAACTGCTTCTAAGCTGAACGGAGAGGTCATGCAGGTGCCTAACGATGAGAATAAATGGCAAATTGCTCAACATTATTCACGACTGGAAGTATTAAAATGAGTTTACTTAAATATGTATTTATACATATATATCTTTTTATAAATGTATGTAAGCTGCTAAAATATTGTTATCATAAACTAGTGTCTTCTTATGTAAGATCTTTTAAATTTGTTACTGAATACTTTCCTTTTGTATTTGATCACTAATACTACATGTCATGATTTAAAATTTTAACAGTCACTATCAAAGTAGTGCTTTTTACATTTTTATTCAAAATTTAATTTTCTAATATATGTTCCGTTTCTTTTCTGTTTCTATGCTAGCTTCTGTTCTCTAAGGATGCTTTATGTAAGCATAGTCAGCTATGACTAACTTAGGACCTCTTGCTATTCAGTATTAACAGTACGTATGCCTTCTTTCCAAAAAAAAAAAAAAAAAACCCGTCCTCCACAGCTTTTCTTTGCAGAATTTTTCTCCAGCTTTTGGACTGACTTACATCTGACCCCACTTGGATTTTCACTTCACTGTGTTTATGTTTGACTGTGTCTTCATTTTTCCAAGGTCACTTGAATTCTGAATCAACTTTCTGAGGAATTGTCTACTCTCTTTTCAATTCACTTGTCCTCGACATACTTGGCTAACTTGCTGGCAACAGCCTACTTCTATACATTCTCTGCAAATTGTGTGTGCATCCAACGTCAGCCTAGAATATATGTGATGCGCTTGCATTAAGGTAGATTGCAGCTGATCTTTTTATTTTAACTAGCAACAATGTTTGAACACAGCTGACTGCTGTTGATTAAAAATATATGCTGTGCATACTTGTGAACTATTCTCTTTAAAAGGTGTTTTCCAATAGTTGGGGGTTTATAAGTGACTGCTTTTTTTTTTTTTTATTATCATAGGCTATAAATCACATGTACCTTGGGATTTTATTGAGTGAAACCAGTTTTACAAGGTCTCTTCTCCTGGTTCATTTTTCAACTTCTTTTATATAACTTCAACATTTAAGTTATCAAATGTTAAATTGATGAACACATTAATCATAATTGGTTCCTTACTTTCTAGCCCTCAAAATGTCAATGGGATCTTAATGGACATGTCTTACTTGATTGAGTTTCCAAAGACACTGGTTATCATAAAAAAATCCTTCCTCAAATCACTTAATATCTGTCCATTGTGATTACCATCATCTACCATGTTAGTAAGCTATCAAGACAGTTGAAACCTTCCTATTCAAACTTGAGGAAAGCTTCTATCAGCATGCTCTCACTTTGGAGCATAGGAAATATGTGCTGCTCTGTGGGGATATGCCTCATCTTCTTTCAAAGTGTAGCCTGCCTTGTCCACATCCTCAGCGTGACAGTGTTCCTGTTATGTTCTTTGGCTAATAAAACCACGGACTTGAACTTCACCACGTCTCACTTGCATACATTCCCACTTAGCACAGAGTGGGGGCTTAGCACAGAGTGGGGGCTTAGCGCAGAGTCGGGGCTTTCTTCAGGGAGTTTTTGCACTTCTTTTACTCTGAGTTCTTTTTGCCTTCTGGCCATGTCTTGCTTCTAACTTAAATTGTTTTCTTTTTTTTTTCTGATTTCTAGGCATCTTAATTTCCTCCTAGTTATTGATATAACTTAGTTTTCTACGGCTTAAATAATCATCACAGATCACCCAGGAGCTCAGTATATATAAATTCATTCATTCATTCATTCATTCATTCATTCATTCATTCAATCAATCCTTTCCCCAAAGCTTCTATTGCATGCTTGCTGTGTAGGTTGGTTGTTCACTTTCTTAGAATTGTTTCTGATCTTTACCTGGCAAGTCATGTTTCAAGAATTCACATTTGGTAGTTTCTGCCCCCTTGAAGAGAGACTGCAATGCCATTATTTATTCTAAACCTTTGGCCTTTGTTTTCCACAATGAGTTGTTCTCAACTTTTCCAATTAGTAGGAGCCCTCCTCTTTTGACAGATGAAGAAACTACACACTCAATGAATATACAATGGCAGTCAGGGTTGCTCTACATGGCCTCATTTTGAAATGATTACCATGACTGGATTAATGGAAACAAAGGTGGTGTGAAGAGCCATGTTCAGTCTCAGCGATAACCTACATGTTAAGTGATACCAAGTAGGGTAGTGGTCACGTGCATTAAAAGGGACACTCTAGCCATAATCAGTGGGTAGATGGATACATTCTTTTGGAAAGAAACTTAGCAATGTTGATCAAAATAGCTATGTTAATATGCAGTGCAACAGTATTAAGAAACAATAAAAGTAGAAGCATTGCAGCCTTTTCAAGTTAAGGCTTATAAAGGATTTTGTAACAATAGTAAACATGATTTTGATATAATTTTACTTCACAAAACCCTATTCAAGTTCACTGAGGTTTTTACAGTTTGAAGCTATGAAATTTACATAGACAGAAAGAGATGTAAGAAGAAAATATACAAAACCATTGGCTGAGGTTATATTTGGGGTGAAACATTTATTTTTCAAATTTTTTAAAATATAAAAATTAAACAAAATTTATCATAGTATTCAATATGATACTATTACAATAACAGATACCTCAATTGCAAATTTCTAAACTGAAATACTTTGGAAGACTGAATGCTGCTATTTTTTTTTAAAAAAAGAGATGATAAGTTATTGTATTAGTCAATGTATATATTACACATATACTCGTATTTGTTTGTATGTGTGTGTTCCTGTGTATGAGTACAGGTGTGTGTGTGCCACAGTGCATTAACAGAGGTCAGAAGATGATCTCATGCACTCACCTTCCACCTAATCTGAGACAGGCTCTCTTGCCATTTTCACCGTGTGTGCCAAGAGAGCTGATCCATGAGCTTCCTAGGACTCTCACGGCTCTGCCTTCCATCTCACCTTCAGAACAGTGGGATTGTAGATGGAAGCTGTCCTGCCCTACTTTAGATGTGTTTTGAGGATCTGAACCTAGGTATGCACCGCAAACACTTTACCCATTGAGCCATCCCCCGAGCCAGGAGGGTCAAGACTTTCCATTTCAATTTATGGGAAAGAATAAAATGCCTTTTAAACATTTAATTCAGAGACACTAGAATGTTTCTAATGACTACCCCAAATGTGAGAAGTGTCTTGATTTTATTTCTCTATGTGGGATTATATGAAGAAAATAGCAAAGCTGCAGACAGCTATTGTAAGTGATGGATAAAGGAGGGCAAGTCTGTATAAAATAATTTTACTTTTCCAGACAAATGACCCCACTCATAAGGAGCAACTTTCTAAGACAATTGTCATAATCTGTGTCCATGATGGATTCTGCACATCCCTTCAGCTGAGTGTAGGCAGCTGAAGTGAGGAAAGGACCACAGCAATGCAGTAAAAATATTCAAACTATTTTGAATACTGTCTCTGATGAGAGTGTACTATTCTTTTAAAATCATGTTGCACGGCTTTCCTGTTCCCTACCTATCATGTCCTAAGCCCCACCCCTTTGACCTGCCCAAATGTAAGTTCCCTCCCTCATGCCATGATGTTTGGTAGTTTGGTTGTAAGTTCTAGTCTACTTAAGCACTACATTCCAAAGGCACTCCACATTTTATCCATTATTGGGCTTTGTAATCTTGAAGTTAGTTATGGAGTCCTAATGTATGGATTTTCCACCTTGAGTTTAGAATATTTAATCATTTTCCCCCCAAATTTTGACCCCAGAAGATGTTTACACATAGAGACAGAGGATTTAAACTCTGTTTTGATTCTTATTTACTTACGGACTCACATTTCCCATTCCAACATTGATACCATGTCAGTGAAATTACCATGTCATTGTGTCATCACCTTCATTATGGAAATCCCAACGAATAAGTCTCCAGTGCTTTCATTTCTTGGCCTTCAAGGCTGTCTGAGCGTGATGCTGTGGCCCCTTCTGCTCTTTGTAGACCTCGGCTTAAGTGAGGCACCCTGCCAGCCAAAGGGACCCTGTGACTCCCTGTTTTTACTTGTGGATAAAGGATGAACTGAGTGATTTTACTTAGGTCAAAACATGACTGCCAAACTCTTGGATGATCTTAGGTGAATACTTAAGATTAATGTTTATAATGGATTGTCTCTCAGTGTTCTATTCACATTTTACAGGCTTGAGAGAATTAGAGGTACTTAGGAGGGTACTTTGCTCCAGTTGTGTTTCAATTAGTGTCGTTGACAGCTTTAAGATCTGGAAGGTGGAATAATGTTACAATAAATAGTGCAATAATGGCACATGACTTCATTAGTGACCCTCTTCCCAAGTAATTCCATCATCTTTTTCCAAGCAGAAAGCTTCCAGGTTTGGGTTTTCTTGAAATCCAAATATTTTCCGAGTCGAATCTAGCATCACTCACAACACAGGAAAGGGTTTGATCTTTTTTGCATTACTAGAAAGTTACTGGGCTTTGAGGAAGGAGTACACCTAAGGCTGCTTACCACGCCTTGGTCATCTTATCCAGCTGTATAAGCAGCTCCTTTGATGACTGGCTTGCTACAGCAGTAACATTATTTCCACAGGAGAAGGCGGCATTTGTTGTGTTGCAATTTGTACGACTTGTCCATTGGAACATCTCAGGACATCAGCTTGGGAGGAGGGGCTAAGAAGGGGAGGGGCTAATAGGGGGAAGGGCTGCAGAGAGGACATTTAATGGTAGAATGAATGGGAAGTCAAAGATCGCTGTGCAGTCAGCCTTCAGCCTGTCTCCCACGCAGCTTTCTTCCACATTAATTACAAACCAACAGGATAACAAAAATCTCATGAGATATTTGTGATTTAATTTTAGTCACAAAACATCTTCAAAATGACGAGGATCTTGACAGCTTGCAAAGTGGTGAAGACACTGAAGAGTGGCTTTGGTTTTGCCAATGTGACTGCGAAGCGACAATGGGACTTTTCCAGACCTGGCATAAGGCTCCTTTCTGTGAAGGTAACACCCCTGTTTCTTGTTTCTGATGACAATGTACAGGACACAGGTTAGCAGTGAAGCCAAGGGTCACTGACAGAACATACACCACTTCACAGACTGTTCCAAAGTGTTGTTTACTAAAAATTGCTTTACCACAGAATCCACTAGTTTTCTCTGAGTAAAATGACAGTGATGTTTACCCAATATAAAGAATAACCCCAGTTCCTGTGAGCATATAAAATTTCAGTGTGCTACTAGGAAAAAAAAAAAAACACTTTAAAGAGTTATCATAGTCCAGTTTGTGCCTTGATTTTATTGCTAATAGTGTGAGTCAAAAGAATGGGGCAGGATCTATGTACATAAGGTATGCCCCACACATAGTATGCTAAGCCTTTGTTATATAATAGCCTCATTGAAAAAGATTTCTCTTTTGAAATAATAAGATTTTAAAAGCTTAGAAGGAAAACGTCTATGAATTTAAAAAAAATATTGGAAGTCATTGTACAGAAAGAAATGCACCATGTTCATGCTCTCTCTTAACCTTATCAGAGGAAAAATTTATGATCTTCATTTTTGCGGAATCAGATTTTGAGGCAAGCTGCAGCTGATAATCTGTCTGTCCAGGCATATCTATAGCTGAGAGGACAAGTCCAGAGTGGAACAGTAAATAGTTTCTCTTCTACCCCCACCTCTGGTTATGAAATCCCTGTAGGAGCCTCTACCCTTACATCATGGCAACTTGGCTAGTGAAGCTCTTCTTTACTGACTACAAAGCTTAAGGACTCACAGTAGCCTCAATATACTGCTTCTTTAGAGTAAAGAGCTATAAAAAAATAAAAGAAGCAGAAAAATCTCCTCATTAACTGTTTTGTATAAAGAGGTCAGCGCAGCATTGGGCATTCTGCTTGCACTGTGTAGGCACAGTGGGCTGATTAAAGAGTGTCCAGGTGCTTCTTAGATTCTCTTGCTTACGTTGTTTTGGTCAGGATCCCAGGGGCTTTGGGTTCTGGCACCTCCCTGTGGCGACAAGCAATTTCCATAGCTTCTTATAGTTTCCAAGGTTAGGAGATGGGAAGGAAAAGAAGGAAAATTAAAGAGAAGTGGGGAGATAAAAAGATAGATGGGAGAGAAGGAAGGAAAGAGAGAGAGAGAGAGCGAGAGAGAGAGAGAGCTCTATAGTTAAATCAATGCTATGTTAACAACTTGAGCCTGCCACACTGACAAATTTTTACAAAGCCTAAGAAATTAGCATTTTGGATTCATTTTGATTACAACATAGAAGCTAGCAAGGAGAGTGGATATTCTAAGCCATCAACAAAGACACAGTAACTATATCAAGGATGTATAGACTGGAAGTGATGATTTGGTTTTAGTTAAGTGTTTTCAGTGCCTCGAAGACAGCCACATGCCATCTTGAAGAGAAGAAACTGTAGTGACAACATTATTATCTATAGTTTAATTGCTTTGTCATATCTTAATATTGGGTCAACTGGAGCATTTTTTTTCTTCTCACAGAAGTGTACATCTAAGGATGAGCATGTCCCTGCTAAATTCCAGAAACAGCAATGACGTGATTAGTTAAAACAGTGGACACAACAATGATTAGTAATCAGTTCCCCAGACCCAGCAAGCACTCCATACAGCAAACCCCACATAACAACAGGAGCTAATTATGTAGACAGACCCCTGGGAAAGCAGTTCTAGTTCATGGACGTAGATCTGTTTCAAGGGTCTCCCATAGTTCATAACTAAGAATGATAAATTTTCAGGAGGAATAAGCCATCATTTCAAGGTGTACAAGCCATTACTCACATATAGTCATTACTGGTCAGAATTTTGGAGGAATGCCAGGCATGAAAAATGGAAGTTCTTAAGCTTCACAGTAGTGAATTAAAATCCCACAGAGTCCAAGGGGGACATGTGTTATTATTCACTTATTTTGAAATAGTCTTTTATGTATGTTTTTTGTCTTCTCTTAAAAACTTAATTCTCTAAGAAATACATCTCCAAATTAATTCTTTTAAGGTGGGCACAATACTTTAAAGCTAGTTAAAAATCATTAGAACATATTTACATAATTGTCACTGAAGGGCATGGGAGCAGTTTTTAAAGGTTAGTAACACTACAGCCAGTTACAGACCGTAAATGGATTGTGAAAGACACTCATATCTGAAAGCATTGCCTTGTAAGCCAGGTTGCTTTTCCAATGTCAGTGGAGGTCACTTTTTTTCCTCTCTGTGGTGAGAGAGGGAGGTGGGTAAGCAGTGACACACTGTGCTTTTCAGGGACACTTCCTTGCCTATTTGCTTGTGGCTAATATTTACAGAGAGTGTGTTGTCACTGGACACGATTTCATTTCAGTCACAGGGAAGAAGAAAGAACTTCAAGGTGTTCCTTGTTTTAAAAGAAGTCAGTATCAAGGGTATAAATGATCAACAACCATAACATATGAAAGTTTCAGAGACCATAATCTTTTTTTCTATTAGTATTGAAAATGCCCAGTGCGCATTATTATAGGCAGCCAGTTGTAACAGTATTGTGGAAGACACTGAGACTGGGAAATAAAATAAAATATGGATTCTAGCTCCAGTTATACATTTCGTGTACTTCTGACCTTGGCAATTCACACACTCTCTGAACTTAGATTTTGTCATGTGTAGCGCAGAGAGAGAATGCATAATCACCATACAACACTAAGCTTATAAGACACTTTAAAATGAAAGATAGATATCTAAAAAAATTATGCTCCATTATTCTTAGTAGAAAGACTTCATACAGGGTTAGATTGTGTCCTCATGTTTTCACAAGCTACAATGGCAAGATACCTGATTACACATTTATGATGATTATTTTACTTTTGCTTAAATATTAAACTTACCTCCAAGAAGATGTTTCTTTTTAACAAATATGACCCAAGGACAAAAGGAGAGTTATGTAGTTATTCATTATTGGACAGATCAGCACATTGTGGAAGAATATAAAAGAGGAACAGGCAAAATCAGGTGGTAATGAGTGTATGGTCTCTGACTTCAATAAGCTTGAAGGATTTCCCCCCCTGAAACAGGCTTTCTCTGTGTAGCCTTGGTTATCCCACACTTGCTTTCTAGACCAGGCTGGCCTCAAACTCACAGAGACCCGCCTGCCTCTGCCTCCCAAAGAGCTGGGATTAAAGGTGTGCACCACTATGCCTGACTGCTTGAAGATTTAAGAATTCCAAATTCACAAGTCTTAAAGATACCAAGACTGAATAGTTTTCCTTGTACTTACAAATCAGTTTGAAAATTGGAGGTGTTCAATTGAAAAGGCTGAGTCCCTTGTGAGTGGGAAAAGGTCCACTGTCCATCACTTCTAGCATGAATCCATCTACCCTTAGAAACAGGGACCTGTGTTCAATTAAGCCAGGCACCTAACATCCAAGCATCCTTTCTGGTGATCTGGATGTGACAGAGCCCTATGAAGAGTTCTGTTTTCTAAGCCCATCCTCATTTCTCCAGAGAAGCATCTTTAGCTCAGTCTGGAGGAGCTACTGCCTTTCCAGTAGGAATTCATAACCATTAAAGTCCTACAAACAGAAGCATTCGTTTTAGCTATAGTGTGGTTGCCTTAAGAATCATTCATGAAAAATAAAATTCATCAGTATATTGGAGTCTTTTTGTACAATATTTGGGGTTAGGATTGAGATAGGGGTAAGCTTCTCATACATATTCAAGGTTTGCTGTTTTATTAGACCTTTACTGCATACCTGTTAGGGAGGGATTTCATTCATGGTAATGCAAAATTTTCAATAAAAAGTTATGCCAGTTACTGTCTAATTACTTCAGAAGAGAGGTAACTTCATGTGTTTTTGATGCACAGTTTTTCTGCAGTTGGGAGGTAGCTTTTTTTTTTTTTTACAATCCTGTGTATGTTAGCCACACGTTGTTTTTCTATTCTCGGAGCACAGACCATTTTGCCTTCCACTGACAGTGCTTTGACCATTTAAGCATCTTTGCATACAACCTTTGGAAAAGGTACAAGAGAGTGTAGTGAGTGAGACTCTAGGAAGCAGAATTTCTGGAATCAGGGCCTTTCTGCTAGGATCATGGTGTGCTGCCCCCACTGCTGAGCCCTAGGTACCTCCTTCTCTTATCATAGTTCTGGTCTGGATCAGAAACTCTTAATTCTGGTTAAGAAGAGTCTGGGAATCTAGCCTGGTCTTGATCTATGTTTCCTTAGCTCCTCCTCAAGGCCTCCTTTGCCCATGCTCGAGAAGGCTTTTTAATGATTTATAGGTGAAATGAGGTTTAGCTGCTGTGGGAATGGGGATTGCTCCTTTGCCCTTTTGTCTCTATGAGAGTGTCTCTATATTTCTGCCTTGTGAACGCAGAGAGCTGCAGTAGGGCTGTCAGTGCCCCTTTTGCAATGAGATGAAGCTGGAACCCTCTGTCAGCCTCCAGGAGGAGACGGACAGATCCTGATGTGACTAGTATTTACCAATGTCTTTACAGTGACTCGATCTCAAAGAAGGCAACATGGGTGCCCCGTCTAACCTGCTGTGACTTTGCAGGACAGAAATCCCTAGCCTATACTTGCTCGTTTTCATGTGCACAGACAAGTTCATAACATGGACATACTTTTGAATATTCTTTCTTTACTGTTTTCAACTTATTAAGTAGCACCTGGGAAGTTCTTAAATTTCTTAAGGAAGTTGTTGGGTGGTGAAACTGTCATTAGTTTATCTATAGGGTTCGTACATGGGTACAGAATTTTACTATGTTTCACCTATGCCATAGAACTAAATACCAGGCCATACAATTTATAAACATATTTTGGATCCTCCCAAATTCAAAACTATTTGTCCTCCAGCATATGCTTAGCCAGAGTGTGTTAAAAACATATACTTATGAAGATTTGTAATGGAATCTTCATAAATATTATACTTTATTCATGAGAAATATAATTAGAAGAAGATTATTCATGAATCTGGCTCTTTTGTTCATCAATGCCCTGAACATGGGGCTGTTCTGAATTAACCCTGTGATTTTTTTTTAAATCTCCAACATTAGCTTATGTTTAACCCAAACAAGAGGACTTTGATGATGTAAGGCTTAATTGTCTGCTACAGTTACATTGTTTAGACATCCTGAAATGTTAAGCACTCATAAATACAAAGAAGGACATCGAATATTTTAAAGGTGGCAAATTATGCTATAACTATGAATTTAAATATCCATATTTTGAAAGCATAGCTCCCAAAATGAAAAGATAAGATTCATTTACCCAAAACGAAACTTCATGATTTTCAGTTTTTACTGTACTATTTACATAATAATTATCTGAAAAAAAATCTGGCTTGAGGCTTCCTACTTTCTATAGTTTCGTTCAGATATGTGTTTTTAGAGGCAGAATTCCGAACTAATAGCTATGAAACATCAGGTAAGCCAGAAATCAAATGTATTATATAGCTTGAGGCTGTGATGAAAATGAAGATAAACACGTAGGGCCTCTACTTTCTCTGATATGCAAATAGCCTACTTAGATAAATGGCTCAACAATATAGTCAGATTCCCAGAGTAAATCATTTTTATTTCTCCTACTGGCTTAAGGGGATTATTATCTTTACAATGCTTTATATCCACATCTTTTGTGAACTGTATTGCTCAGTTAGCTTAAAGCTTTACAGAGAAAACGTTTTATTTGCAAATACTAATATGTAGAGGCAAAAGCTTCATTTCTCCTCCCATTTCACAGATGTGTAAGTATCAGAACTAACAGGAACATTGTTGTTCACAGACTGAGCAGAGAATGTGGTTAGAACTTTAAGCAGACCCCAATGATCAGATTCTTCTTTTTTTATTAGTCCTTTTATTTTTATATTATAATATAATTACCCAACTCTCTCCTTCTCTTTGCTCCCCCGAGTAAGATTTTTAAGATTTTAGCTTATTCTCTCATATATTACATCCCAACTGCACTTTCCCCCGTCCTCCCCACACCACTCCTAGACCCTCCTCTGCTTCTTTTCAGAAACGGGCCATCCTCTCAGGGATATCAACCAAACACAGCATGCCAAGTTGCAATAGGACTAGGCATCTCCTCTTACATTAAGGCTGGATGGAAAAACCTGTAGGAAGAAAAGGGACCCCCAAAGCAGGCAATAGCATCCGAGACAGCCTTCGCTCTCACTGTTAGGAGTCCCACAGGAAGACCAAGGCACACAAACAAAACATACATGCGAAGGGTTTAGGTCAGACCCCTGCGGGCACCCTAATTGTTGGTGCAGTGTCTGTGAGCCCCTATGAGTCCAGGTTAGTGGATTCTGTGGGCCAGGTTCTCCCGGTGTCCTTGACCTCTCTGGCTCCTACAGTTCTTCCTTCTCCTCTTCCATAGGATCACTTGAGCTCCATCTAATGTCTGGCTGTGGGTGTCTGCAAGAGATAGACATTTTTAAGCTGACATTTGGTTATATCCTGGAGCTGCAGCTGTTGAAGGCATCACTAGACTCTGCCGAATCAGTTTCATCACTGAGATTGTATTGTTTATGTCAGAGCCCATATCTATCTGAGTTTTATCCCATTGAAGTTTCCTTTCTTTTATTTTGTTGCACTTTCAGAAGGGGCTTAGATCAAAGAGTCAATAAAGATACCTGCTCTACATGGTGTCACAAAGTACACAAATAGGATGTTTCAGGACAATGCTGGTTAGATATTTCTCTTCCCCTTCAATGAAATCATTGCTGTATGGCTTTAACAGTAAGTGCTGCTTTTCAGTTTTTCCTCATCTGATGTGCTCTCATATACAAAAATCCAAGGCTATTTTCGAATACAAGATTCACTCCACTTGTTTCCTGAGTCTTGAAATAAAGGATTCAAAACACCAACAAACACAAAATACCTGATTCAAAGTAATCAAATAATCCAAGTCAATAGAATGGGACTGGGATGCAGAACCTTGAATGAGCATCAATGGGTGATTATAAACAACATTATAATGAATGCAAAGAAAGTCCCAGCAGTAATAAACATGAGGCTGATATGAAATTTTATAGGCTAATTATAAATTCTGTTTCAATTTCGAATATACTTCCTAGGTCGAAACTCTCTAAGGTAGCTTAGTATAGCGCCAGGGACACCCTTGAAGAGCTTCTTGAAGGGGAATTTAGCTGTGTGACTTCCATTATTAGTTGTCATATTGTTCTTACTCTGGAAAATTATTTGAAGCATTGACTCTTTTAAATGTGATCTCAAACTGAGAGTCTTAAACAGGAAAGAACTCTGGCCACTTGTAGCGCTCTAAAGGCAATCAGTCACCTCACACAAAAAATGAAAATTAAACCTGTAAACGCAGCTTTAAAATTAATTTTAATTTTGATAGCAAATTAAAAGACTTAAAGAGAAGTGTGGTTTGGAAGTAAGGTAATAATATTTCCATAATTGTGTTTTAGAAAATGTCATAATGAAGTTAAAATATTTTATGATGTGGTAGAACCACAATCCTGAGATTCGAATAGGCAAACAAAAATTACACCAAAATTTTATTGGAGTTACCTGCTACAGATAAATCATTTATACAAACTTGTGTTTTTGCGAAACTTACTTCTAATTGGTGAAAGAATTTCAAATTTCACAATATTAAAGGACACATTATTAGGCTTAGTTGAGAATGTTTATCCTAAAGGTAATGTAAGAATAACATTACATAGATATTGAAATAATACAGTTTAATAGAGAGGGGTATTACATAAAGCAGAGGATTAAAATTTTAAATGTTGTGTGTAGAAAAACATCTATAACTTCCTGGACAGTCCTATAAAAGTTTGTAGTTAAAACTAGCGTTTAGCATTACTAGGCCATAGAGAATTCTGTATTTTTTCTTTAGCCTTTAAATTCACATCAAGTAACAACTGAATTATGAAAATTAACTCTGTGTGTATGCATATAAACTTTAAGGAGTGGCACACTCCACTTGTATTTAGTCATATAAACAAAACAGATGCCTGCATATTACCTCCACTATTATTATTATTATTATTATTGTTGTTGTTGTTGTCTTAGAAGATCAGATCTCTCTCTATAGTCCAGGCTGGTCTTGAACTCATCATCCTCTGGCATCTGCCTCTCAGAATCTATGATTTTATGTGTGCATCACCACATATGGCTGCATGCTGATTGTTCCCAACTGTGTGTCCACACTTAACTATAGGGCAACTTGGAAGTAATATGATCCTAGATGGGTCAATGATAAAATGCCTCTTGGGAGTTAGGATCGCTTGGGAAGCCACTGGGGTAATACGGGAAGGCTGCTATTGACTTGGAATTGCTTCAAGTTTCCAGTACTAGCATTGTCAGAGACATACTGGGAGACAGTTTAGACCAAACCGTAGTCAACTCAACTGGAAGTGGTGGACCTATCAGTTTCCCTCACTGAGCCTGCTCCTTGGTCCCCTGTCTGGCTCAGTCCTGAGATATAAAAGTCTTCAGGAAGGTTATGAGTTTCTGACAGCAAGATGTGATCTCCTTGCATGGTTTCTCACAGCAGGGCAACAAATCCTTACTGGAAGAAAGGAGGATTGGAAAAAAAATCTGATGTAGCTTGGTATCTGTGGGCCTAGCTGTCTTGAAAACTCAGTGTCTGGAGTCAGTGTGACTAGATCTCAAAACCTGCTGGATCTTATGAGATTATAGAATGAAATCAAAGACTGGACACTACACTCTGGCAGTTTATGATTCATAGGCAGGCAATTCTTAATTAATTCTGGTCTCCTGGGTTGGCTTATTCACAGGAATTTTGAACTAATGATTCTTATAAATAGATTAGACTTTATGATATAATTGCTCTTAATCGCTTCTTAAAAAACTTTGAAGCCCAAGTAAGACTGACTGGACTTAAAAAAAACAATAAAAAATCCCCACTGCTCCTCCAATTACCTGTGTGATGATCTCTGTTCCTATAAAGTTCTGTCAACTCAAGTGTAAAATGGAAATTTTAATGTTACTGATTACATTGTTTTTCTGTGTGGAAAAGATGAGGAAACCTAACAGTAGCTGTAGACACACTGCCTTGAACATTCATGTTAACCTCCACTATGTGACACACTGCCTTGCACACTCGTGTTAACCTCCACTATGTGACACACTGCCTTGCACACTCGTGTTAACCTCCACTATGTGACACACTGCCTTGCACACTCGTGTTAACTTCCACTATGCGACACACTGCCTTGCATACTCATGTTAACCTCCACTATGTGACACACTGCCTTGCACACTCGTGTTAACCTCCACTATGCGACACACTGCCTTGCACATTCGTGTTAACCTCCACCATGTGACACACTGCCTTGCACATTCGTGTTAACTACCACTATGCAGAGGCTGCCTTAGGAGGGGTCAGGGTGGAGCTCTGAGTGACACAAAATGCTCTCATACACTATTGTTCCAACAGGGCTTCATGATTCTGTGAATTTAAGTATCGTTTCCTGAACAGAAGACATTTCTTTTTCAACTCTAAATAGTCAATTTGTTCGTGCAACTGCATTTAGACTCCAGTTAACACAGGCAACTACATTCAGCAGGTTGATGTCATACTAGTTTCTCATTAAGGCAGTGTGAAAGGCACCTTTAAAAGACACGCCCAAGAAATGGTAATCCCTCACTTTCCCAACTGTTAAGAGGTACCTTACTAAATGGAATTACACTAGAGTTACAGTGTTGGGTTAGGCTTGAGTTTTTGTGTTTTCATGTATCTATATATACTATATACACGTAGACACATATACACACATGTATCCCTACACACTATATACACATAGGTACATACACACACACACACACGTGTAGGCTTTACTCTTTTACAAACCTACAGTCTGTTTCACATCCCGTACTTGGGACCAAAACGAAAACGTGTCTATAACCACTACAGAGTATACCCCATAGACCCCATAGACCCATACACATGAAGGCAATAGATGTTAATTCTGACTCATGTAATCACAGAAGGCACAGCCTGTATACTAGGAAAGATAGCCAGGATGTAAGTAGGAAACAAGCAAGGCATTTATCCATGAAGGACTGAAAGAATAGGAGCTGAGGTATTCCATAATGATCTAAGAAATGGAACTTACATGCTAACTGATTAATTTGAAGACTAGTGCCATTTGATCAATATTTAAGAAAGCCTTGACTGTACTGCATAGGGTAGGCAGAAGAAGTGAGATGGTAGAAGTAGATTGAGCAATGGGACAAAATAGAAAATGAAAGGCTTTTCTTTTGGGTAGCAGTGCAATTTTATGCAATATAGAGTTAAATAAAGAAGCAAGTGGGTGACTTTTGTTAGTTTTTGTTGTCATTGTTATTAATTTTAGATACTAGGTACTGCAATAGAGCTACTTTTAATTGGTGTGCTATGTAAGTAACTTTATTATTGCGCCGTAGGACCAGGTGGCTCCTCCTGAGATGTGATGAAAAGATGATGAAGTCAGAGACTGCAACTCTAAGACGTTTAATATCTTTGAGTTTGAAAGGCATTGGGTCTTTACCTTTGAAAGGATAGTTCAGTCAACAATTAGACAAAGGAAGTAAGAACATAAAATGCTAGCATAAGACAAGGTATCCCATGAAAAATTACAATATTTTCAGTAATAAAATAGATGAGCTGGGGGAACATTGGTAAATGAATCAGATGTCGCATTTTGGTCAAACCAAGCTTACTTCCTAGCAAGATAAGACAAGACAGCAAACAAATCATTACATGGGCTTTTAGAAAGCAAAGAAAATTATAACAAAACTACTGGCCAAGGACATGAAGTACTAAGAGGCAGGTTGTAGTTTTTAAAGACAGGGATCAAGGAAGACCTGCTACAGAAAGGTGACATTTGGACAAAGACTTGAAGAACTTTTCAAATTGGAGACTTGAAATCCCAAATTGGCTAAACATTTCCTTATTGAAAGTTTTATCCATTTTACTCTCAAGCATGTGGAAGAAAACATGAATTCTTTTATTAAAGAAAAATTCCCCATAGAAAAGGATGCTGTTTTATGTATCTTTGTATTTCCAGGCACTTCAGTCACACTCCCAGTCCTGTCTTTCTCAATAGTTTCTCTGTTTTACAATTCAGGAAGGTGTCTAGCTCTTTCACTATATGGAGAGTCTGGGGATACACACTATGGATCTCCAGAGCACAAGTACTTAGCATGTGGGAGAGGCTCAGTGATGTGTGTGACTAGACTGTCTTAATCCTCTTATCGGCATATGTATTTTTATTAAGCACAAAGGGACCGTGTCATTAAAAAGGTCCTTGATTTCTCCCAACCTTTCATGACATTCTACAAGTATACACACTTCCCTTAGTTAAGACTTTCTCCACATTTCCAGCTTTCAGGGGACTCCCGTGCTCTGTCAATAGGCATTTAAATTATAATGTAATAAATAGAAATCTAATTACTAGGCCATGCATCTGTTTGGCTGGATGGAGGCATCAAAAAAAAAATATCTTAATGATGGCAAAAGGTGAATTCTTATGGAGTCTCTGGAAGGAAACTGCATGCAGGGGGCTGTTAGCCAGGCGAGAGGCCTCTAAATAACAGCTCCTCACTCAGCGTTCCCCCATCAATTCATAGATAAGTCAATTGGCACTCACCATTTCAGTCATTGGAGGCTAGTATAGTTAAGAGGAGTATAAAGTGTACTACAGGCAATAAACAGAAGTCTTGTAACAATATAATGTGTAGTGGGAAAGAGAATTGGATGATCCATAAAACCTGCCAAAAAGAACAAAAAAATATAATTAAGGGAGCCAAAGACATATTGGACACATTCTCAGGGACTATTTCAGACAGCAGTAAATGCCTCTTCAAATTTATCTTAGAAAAAAGGAAATCAGAACAGGAAACCAGTTCTGTGAAAAAAAGCAAAAGCAAAAGCAAATAGAATTGTAGGAAAATGTAATAGGAGTTGGATTTGCTAATGTGGATTTTTGCCTTTTAAAAATGTTTAAGTGTCACCTAAGCCAAAGATCAGACAATAATCGGAAAGCCTTCATTAGGAAAGAGTAGCTCAGAGGATGGAAAGAAGAAAACCTCAACAAAGGTGACAGTTTACACAGACAAGCTCAGAATAAGGCTGATAAATTGGTATGGATAATACCTGAATTTGGAGTTCACAGCCAAGCTTACTTAACTACAATTATTTTAAGCTACATATTACTTACGAACACACTCCCTTTCTCCCATTTTGTGAAGGCATGTCAGTTACACCAGTTACACATGACTTCCTTGACAACAGAAAATAACATTTCTAGCGGAAAATGTTTTGTGACAGTGAATTTTCATTACTTGGCCCAAAGAGTTTCATCTAGCGAAACCTGTCCGTTATCTGGGGAGTTTTGCCGACAAACACACCCCTGTTGAGGCCCATCCCTGTGAGACGGCTTCTACCAATCTTTGGCAATACACTAAATGCTATCGCTCTTACTTCCTAAAATCATTACGCTCTGTCTTGAATTATAATTACACCAAAGTAACTGAGAAATCAAAACAAATTATAGAATAATGATACTGCGGTCTTAGATGTGACAGGCAAACCAGAATTTCCAGGTACAGAGTGCAATTCAGATGTGTACTGAGCTTAATCCATGACAGACCATCTCATCACCACTGATATCGGATGATGTCAATCATTGCCATTTCTCTGTGATAGGAAATTCCCAAACTCTGCTTAATGCAGTGTCTGGAAAGACAAAGTATAGCTAATTGAAGGCGCTATCAAGCTTGTGACCCCCACCCATCTCTTTCACAAACATTTCCACACACAAACATCTTTCCAATGAGAAGTAACATAGCTTGTCCCATCTTTCTCAGGAAAGCAAACTTGAAACCCAGTTGTATTTCTAATTTTAAACAAGATAAATAAATTACCCATTTAAAAGAATGTAATTTTTAATAGGAAACACTCAAATAGTTCTGTGTATAAGTATACTGTATATACACATTCATACATAATTGAGATTTAGGAACATAGTATTTGATGAAAGGTAATCAAAATACTATTTTACATGCAAGAACAATCATTCTAGTGGCAAGAGATTTGAGTATTTTGGATCTAAAGGAAGCATCATATTTCTTCAAACATTATTATTGAAAAACAACAGGCTTCTGGATTTTAACATTTGAAAAGCTGAGTGTGCCACCAAGCTAGAGGAATATAGAAACAAAGCCTTTTAATATCATTTATTAAATTGGAATTAAAATGGTGTATAATAATGTATGTGTGTATGTGAGTGTGTGTATGTATATATGTGTGTATATGTGTGTATGTATGTGTGTGTATGTGTGTGAGTGTGTGTATGTATGTATGTGTGTGTATGTATATATGTATGCATGTGAGTGTGTGTATGTATGAATGTATGTGCGTGTGCGTGTGTGTGTGTAATGAGACAGCGAGGGACAGAGGGATTAGGCACCATGGCCCCAGCCCTAAAGTTGAGAAGGGACAGAAAGTAGAGAATTGGTGCATTTCCCCCTCTAAAGACTTAACTTTACAGAAAGGCTAGTATTTCTTCAACAAGCTCAGTCATGGCCAAACTGGTTTCATGTATCATCATGTCTACTTCTCTGACTTATAATTATTTAAGGCAGATTTCAGCTATATTAATTTATGACTCAGTATCTCAGTATGTAGTTGTTAAGATACAGAACCTTAAAAATTAACCTAATGTAATCATTACTTTTAACAGATTATATCTAGTATCATCAAGTACCAATTTGTCATTCTGAGTTCCTTAGTCTTATGGAGTTTTTTGTTTTTGTTTTTTTAATGACCACATAATACAATGAACTACAGTGTCTCCTAGATTCTGCCCCCTGAGCTATGGTTTAATGCATTTCTCTCTCTCTCTCTCTTGACCCGTATGGAAATTGAGATTTAAATTGTTTCAACAATAGAATTATAGCATTTATGAGGAGTGGATGATGTTTGCTTGCTTCTTAGATATGCTTGTTCCTTCTTTTAGCCAAGAATTTTATAGAAGCTAGTTCAAAGATTAAGACAGCAAAGTAATAGAATTCAGGGTCGCCATAGCCACAAGCAAGAATCAGACATGGATATAATTAACTTCAATAAAAAGCAAAATAAAATAGTGCTTTTAGAGGGTTCCACAGTGCTTGCTGTTGTATTAGTATTAGCAGCCCCAGCTTCTCCACGACCATGACATGGTATGGAGAGGGCAGCCCTGGGGACAACTCCATCAGCCTCCAGAACTCTGTGGAACCACAATTTAATAGGCAATCTTGAGGATCCCTTCTAGCGCTAACCCTCTGAGTGCACACGAGCTGTGCAGTATAATTCATGATGCCTTTGTGAGCTCACGAACATTCCTTAAAGGTATACTTGAGCAAAGCTAGAGAATATTGAGGAGGGAAAACTCCCCACGGTAGCTTTTCAGCTAACTCAAAGTACTTCTGGCTTGTCAACAACTCTCCGAGTAGACATAGACTAGGCAATGTGTTGACAAGCTTCAGTTCCTCTCCCAAGCAAATCAACCCAAAAATACCAAACAACTGGAGAAAAACTGCAGGTCACTCAGAACAACTCCATGCCTGGGTGGGATGGTCTCAGGAAATCTGCTGTACATTTATTTCTGCTTGAATATTTTATCTTCAGATTTTTTTTTCTCTGTGTGTCTGGTGTTTTGTGGTTTGCTCCTAAGACTCATGCAACTACTTCTTTAGGCACGGACAGCACACATTGTCCTGGAAGATGGAACTAAGATGAAAGGCTACTCCTTTGGCCACCCGTCCTCGGTTGCTGGCGAAGTGGTTTTTAATACTGGCTTAGGAGGGTGAGTACGCTTTTGTCAAGATGCTTTCCCCCCAACCCCCTTTGTGTAGAACAATACCTGGGTAATGTAACTCATGGCAAAAGGCTGAAATCACCACATCACTGGATCTCATATTGTAGTTACATGGGGGGCTTTGTGCATGGCCTTCTGCAGCCATCTTGGACAGTTGGGTCTAGATATATACTTTCTGTCTCTGCCAGAGAAATAAAATGTGGAAGCTTATGTGGACCCTTAAAACAAAGGAAAGCCAATCCTAGAAATGTATGTTGTGGAAACATCAATTGGGGGTGGGGAAATGTTGATCTGGTGAAGACGAAACTTGGAGCAGAGGAAAGGCGAAGCATCACAATACAGAACCATAAAGTCAGTGAAGTTCAGCCCCAACCCTGCACACTTAATAAGAAACACTTGAGCACTTTGTATAATTATGCTCTGTATGAAAGAGATGAACTAATAATATAAACTTAAGACAAGCAAGTAGCTAAAAGGCACACAATCTATTATTCCCTTAAAGATGTATGCTTATTATTTCATCGTGTGTGTGTGTGTGTGTGTGTGTGTGTGTGTGTGTGTGTGTGTGTGTGTGCATGAAAGTGTACATGGTAAAAAGAGGCAATGGATCTTTCTGGAGATGGAGCTCCAGGCAATTTTGAGTCACTTCACATGGGTGCTGGGAACTTAGGTTTTCTAAGTGGAAAACTTAGGTTTTTCTACCAGAGCTATAAGAAGAGCTCCTAACCTAGAGCCATTATTTGAGCCTCATACCTGATACTCTTAATAGTTATCAATTTTGACACAATTTAGCATGTAAGATTTTCTAACTACTGGGTGACAATGAATATGAGAATTGTTGTATAATCCAGATGGTTGCTCTTACCTAGACAACAAACATTTGTCCATCTGGGGACCAGGAGGCTGGATTTCTGGTCTCAGAAGATAATAGAGATAAAAGAATAGGATATTGAGACATTACCTAAACTTTGGGAGTTTCAGTTGTCCTATCTAAAAAGTAAGAGGGCTAGATTACATAGTAATCGATGGTGGAGGCTTAAAACACATGCATTTTAGGAAAAATATGACTTGATTATTTTAAGAGGTTTCCTTTAGAGACTCAGGCAGCTAACCTTCTGGGAAGTGTTTGATGACCACTTCAGGGAAGTTCACATTAGCCTTGAAAGGAGGAAGGAGCACTGGGTTAACTGATACGGAGTGTATTGATAGATCGAGCCTGTCCTTACGTTATTGATGCACATCCTCCCTGGATCCTCACCTCTCTGTGTAACATGAAGAATATTAGGTGGTTTTTAAATCAGCCCCAGTGGTGAGAACATTAAATTACAGTGTATAAAACCTGTTTGCAAAGTTTTGCTTCGCCAGGCAATTACTTAAGCTTTTCGACAGCACTAATTACTAGCTGTGTTAATATACCTGCCAACAAACAACTGTTTAATATAGATCAGAATGATGGAGGGCACTAGAGTTTTCTTCTCAGTGATAGATTATGGGTAATAAATCTTGTCACATCACAAAAGTCAAACAGGACCTGATGGATTAATTTGTTTCTAACACTGCAGCTCACACCACATTTATGAAATCCCTGGAGAGTACCATAAGCCCATGTTTAAGGGGAAGGCCAGGTTCTTTAAAGAAAGAAAGAAACCAAGGGAGATAAAAGTAATTTAGAACCTCTTTTGATGTGGAAAGGCATTCGTGCTTTGGGGTAGTCCGCAGACCTTATGTTTTATTGAGATATGTAGGTTTCACCCGTTGTCTGGCTCACTCAGTAAAGTGGTTGATAGTTAATTTTTTTTCTGTCTGCAAGAAAACACATTTGTATTGTGTGGAAGCATTGGTTAAAAAACTATCAGTTGCTGACAGGTGAGAGGCATCTGAGAAATAAGCTGATGGAGACTGTGAGCACTTGCACGCCCTGGGGATGGTGGAACCGGAAGACAAAGTGTTCTGTTGACAAAGTTAGTTCTGGTAGGACTTAGTTTGGATGGGGTTGAGGAATTTATGTTGACTACTCTCTGAGCTGTATTGGATTGGTTTCAAGGTTGTCGATTCTGTCCGGCTCAGCACCTAAATTCACTTTCAGTAGTAATCCAGAAGAAAGATTTGGTTTAATTCTGTCTGCAGGAAGACAGAATGCAAGGGGGCAGAAAAAGAGAAATCAGTTATAGTGTCTTCAAGTGCATGGAGTTAAGTGTTGCTAGTTCCTAGTGTTTATAGGGAAATGTTCCCATCCCCACAGAATGTTTTACACACACACACACACACACACACACACACACACACACACACACACGTGTATATGCACACACACATGCACAAATGCATATGCACACATGCACGCACACACACCTCTCCAACTTTAAAATTCTGCATTCCTTTCCAATTCCATTTCTAGCACTTTAAAAT